>NC_141535.1:46692500-46700000 GCF_021556685.1 Rattus norvegicus
CACACACACCACAAGTATCGATGTCAGAGGATAACTTGCAAGGAGTTGGTTTTCCCTTGCACTATGTAGGTCCCCGGGGGCTCACTCACATCCTCAGACTTGGTAGCAGGTTACTTTTCCCGCCAAACCGTCTGCCTGACCCAGATTTCATGTTCTCTCCAATCCACATTTCATTACAACCTTCAGGTGATCTTACATGGCCTTCTTCCTCCTACCGCCGTCTGGCCCTATAGATAGCAAGAATGTCCACCCCAGTCTGCTTTGGAGAAGACCGTGGGAGTAGTGGGAATAGAATCTGGATGGCATCCTGGTCTCAGGATCCAGATTCAGAGCCAGAGTTTGAGCATTCCCTTCTCTGGCTTGGGATTTCAAGTTATGCCTTTTTCCTACAGGAATAAGACAAGTCCTTAACCTGCAGGGCTTGCAGGTCCATCTCTGAGAGCATTTGGTGCCATGAGTGGAGTCATTTATTTGTGTTTTGACAAACCAGACTCAGAGTTAGGCAATCCCTAGTGACTCTTGTATTCTGCTCTGAAATCCATTCTGAAGTGTGCTTTTGAGTTTAAGTGATTATTTTTTACACAGACCACATCAAATTCTGGCCACAAGGGGGCGTCATTTTCCCATTTTAAAAAAAAGTTGTAAAACAATAAACACTATAATGCTTTGCCTTGTTTTTACTTTAAGAATAGAACCACGACTTGGCTTGGCTTTGTATGGTGTAGGGATTGAACCCAGGACCCACTGTGTGCTAGCTAAGAATTGTCCCTTGGAGGTACACCCCCTGTCCCATCTCCCACTTATTTGTTTGTTTTGGGCAAGTACTTATAATCACTAGAAGGAGTTTTGCAAATGAGGTGTAGTGCAAGAGTGAGGGCTGCAAAAGTCAGTGGCAGTCTGGGAGTGCCACACAGCAGGGCAGCTAGTCTGAGCGCGCTATACAACTCCCCTGAATCTGAAACAAAGGCCAGAGTCTTCAAATGTTGATATCACAACTTGGATGGCATTGGGTCATAACTTGACACTGTTGGATCCCAATAGGTTTACCCATAGGTCAACCTCTCTTCTTCTCACAAGCAGAGGTGAATTGTGATGTTCTGCACCCCACCCCCAACCTTAGGGCAAGTGTGACTTGTCCTCAGACACACTTCCTTTTCAAACCTTACATCACTTTCAAATCTACCTTCAAGTTTGAGCTCATTGCTGTTCCTCTCTCCACATATTTGAAGTTACTCTGACCCAGTGCGGGGCTCTAAACTAAGCTGCTCTTAAAGCAATGGGACAGCCAATTGAACTAAATCTGATGGGATTATAAAGGAAGACCGGAGGGTGCTTTTGGTTTTAAGTGACAGGTTTCCCATTTGTTTTGGAAGGTGTTTAGCCTTAGAGGAACTGCAGTAGAAAATACTCTGCCTCTGATTGGAAAAAAAAAATAGTGTCTACAAGTTATAGGAAGGGAAATGGTAGCACCTTCTCAAGTTAATTTTCATTCCCAAGGAAGTAAAAATCAACCACATGGAATGATTTAAAAGTGTAAAGCCTGAAACGGGTGACCACGGTACTTTTAAACAGGCCAATTTATGTATTTCATAAAAACGGTGGCTTTTCCACACGTTAAATTAAGCCTAAGTCCTCATAATCTGAACACGCCATTAATTTTGTATTTCCAGTAGACACTGAAAACTTGTTGACCTTAGACTGAGAGACGGTCAGTAATTGAAATTGTTGACAAGTAAGTGCCCCATCTCATGATGGAGGCTGTGAAATTAAGCAATCTATGCACTGTGTGATAGGAAAGAGCCTTGGTACTGTTAACTGGGGTTAAAGAGCAACACACACAATGCCTCGAGAATATGACCTACTGGCCAGGACACTTTCTGCTCTCACAGGCTGCAGTTTGCCTCCCAGCATCCACACTGCAGAGTTCAAAACTACCTATAACTCTAGCTTCAGTGGATCAGATTCCCTCTGCTGGCTCCGTAGGGGGCCTGCACACATGGGTGTGTGCACATATATAGACATGCATACATAAAGCCAAAGTAAATCTAACACTTTTAAAATTTACATTTGGGCTGAGTGTGAGTCTTTGGTGATGGAGTACTTGTTTAGCCCATAAAAAAACCTGGTTTTGCCACACAGGACCATAGTACAACAGCCAAATACTGTCTTGTCCTCGGAGCCAAATCTCATGAAGAAAATGGGCAACCAAAGCTAGTATTTACTGAAGACTCACAGTATGTCAGGTTGTGCTAAGCACAATACACATAATATCCCCACTATTCCTTGTTACTGATGAGGAAATTAAAACCCTGAGAGAAAGTAAGAGATGTGGACAAGGTTTCATTGCTAGGAAATAACAAGACAGTGACTTGAACTCTGGTTGTCATTAGACAAACACAAAATCCAGTGGTTTTGAACAAAAATAATTTGAACCCAAGAATTCGAATGTTTAGTAGTGCTGTTTTTATTGGCGTGAGTTATTCTTCAAGTTAGTAAATTGCCTTAGTTACATTTGTATTGCTGTTAAGAGACATCATGACTAAGGAAACTAACAAAAGAAAATGTTTCACTGGGTGCTTGCTTATACTTTTAGAGTCCACGGCCATTATGCCTTGGAGCATGGCAGCAGGCAGGCATGTTACTGGAGCAGTAGCTAAAAGCTGACATCTAATTAGCAAGCTGGAGGCAGAGAGAGCAACTTGGCCCCCCAATGTGGGATCTTGAAACCTCAAAGCCTCTGCTCAGTGACACACCTCCTCCAACAAAGCCACACCTCCTAATCCTTCCCAAATAGTTCTACCAACTAGAGATCAAGCATTCAAACATATGAGTCTATGGGGCCATTCTTATTCAAACCATCACAGTAGGCTTGTAGAGTTGAACACAGATTTGTATGTCTAAGTTCTGGGGTGTGTGTGTGTGTGTGTGTGTGTGTGTGTGTGTGTGTGCGCGCGCATGCGCGTGCGCGCGTGTTTATGCATGTGTGTGCACATGTTGGGATTTTTTTATGTATAATTTTATGATCATAGCTGCCAACATTCATAAAGTTAGGGGATTGTTTACAAAAGGTTTTTCCTTGCTATCTGTCGTGGAACTTTGGATATAATATGAATGATTATTTTATTGTCTGAATATCAGGTTTGGTATGAAAACTTGAAAAACCCTGCACACCCTCTGAACTCCCACTCAAACTCTATTTCAGCAACACATAACATGAATTGTCACTGCAAAAGTGGCCCCTTCTGAAGGAAAGCTGTTCCTTTTGAGCATGCAACATATCGATTTAATGGTTTCGGAGTGATGTTTTAGATACTCTGCTAAAAAGCATAGACGCAGATAGAGTGTTGGTGTGCTAGTAAAGACGGCACATATACTCAGGAGTGTGCGCAAAGTGTCCCTGTGTTCTGTGAGAAACAAGTACAGGTAGAGATGTGAAAACTGAGTTAATGATAAAGCCACTTCTTTTGGTGTTAAGTGAAATATGTGTCTTAGTCACTGTGAAGAGATACAATGACCAAGGCAGTTCCTACAAACCCAAAGCATTAAACTGGAGGTGTGCTTACAGTTTCAGAAGTTTGGTCCCATATCATCATGGAAGGCAGCATGGCAGCAGGCATGGTGCTGGAGAAGTAGTGAAAGCTATATCCTGATCTCTCTCTCTCTCTCTCTCTCTCTCTCTCTCTCTCTCTCTCTCTCACACACACACACACACACACACACACACACACACACACACGCATGCACAGAGGGGTGGGGTGGGGGGAGGTACACAGAGTTAGACAGACTGGGCTGAACATGGTGAATCTTAAAGCCCACCCCCTAGTGACGCACTTCCTCCAACAAGGCCACACCTCCTAATCCTGTCAAAGAGCTCTACACCCTGGTGATTAAGCATTCAAATATATGGGAGTGGGAGCATTCACCGTCCCGTGACGCCCTGATTTTAGAAACTCTGATAATCTGGTTCCATCCAATGAGACTCCGTATCCTAATCATTTTAGAATCAAAAGTGAACTGCTCTCTGGCGGTCCACTCCCCAGGAAGCTGTCTACCTTTCCATGGTGGGGAATGGTTCCTTCTCAGTGGGAAGGCTCTAAGTGTGCTGTCAGTCCCCTGCCTTTCCTTCCTCTGTAACTCTCACGTCTATTCCTTCAACACCTTTGCCTTTAGCAGACACTCAGACCCGGACCACTTATGGTCCTGTCCTGATGTGGCTTCAAGCCCCCTCTGTCATCTCTGTAGGGTTCTTGTAATCACCCACTGACTGGTCTCCCTGCTTCCCCAGACCACCATGACATAAAGGCCAGGTGGGTTGGGTATGTTGCACACCAAGTCAAGACTTTACTTGGATTCTCCCCGTCTTCCAGGACAAGGTGACATTCGGAGGGTGCAAATTTGACCATTCTTATGTTTTAAGGCATCTCCTTTTCTTCTTTATCTTTCTTCCTTTCTTTCTGCCATAATGACCTCTTCACCACTCCTGTGTCCCATGTTGGTTTCCTGTTCCGTCCCTTCTCTATTACCCCATGTTGCCTCCTGCTGTGATAGTCTACATCCCAGAAGCCCCTGCTGTGTTTCATTGTGCGTTTCCCATTGTGCCAGCTCCCTCTTCCTGTGTCCTTTTGTGCTGAAGTGCAAGTTCCACTTCCTTTGTTTCATTTGCTGCAAATATCCACAACATTTGCTGGCACATGGTGATTTGGTTAAGTGTTGAGTTAGGAGGTTTGAGTACAGTTAAAGTCCCATAAAACCATCACCCAACTGTAGTGATGGCGTTTGTAATCCCAGTTCTTCAGAGGTGAAGATGGGCTCTCTGGACAGTTACCCAAGCCTAATCCACGTCCCTCCCAGCGAGAGACTCCGCCTAAAAATTAAACAGAGCGAACTGCGTTGAATAAAGACACCTGAGGTTTTCCTCCGGCCTCCACAGGCATGTGCACACATGTGTGTACTTGCACACACATGAACATGGCATACACATCTGTGCGTGCACACACATACACACACACACATACACCTGAACACACGTGGAGTGTGGAGGAGATGGGGAAAAGCAAGAGCGAGTGAGAGAGCAGGAGACACTCAGAGAGAAATGTTCAGGCAATGTAAATAGACTTTTAACAGGAAGAGGAAAGCAGCCGTGTTTCTTAGCTCCGGTTACAGATGTGAACCATCTTCAGTACAGCAAACAGCACAAGAACGAAGGCACTGGGTCCTTGTTTCCCTGTAAGGCAGGAAGAATAGAGGGAACAGCAATGTGCATTCTCCCTCCTCGACTGTTTAAAAGCCAGTGACATCGTTGGCTACGTAAAGCCGTGTGTGGAAATCCTCAAGCCAACCCAAGAAAGTAGGTGCTGCGTTGTCTGACATTCCGTGTGGTGACTTAGCATGCTCTGTAACCAGCGGCTATATAGTTAGATAGCTACTGTTGAGTAACTACTCAGTTAATACTTTTTATCTCAGTCCTGGGCACAGGCATGTACATGTGCATAGACACACACGTAGGCAAAACACCTATATGCATACAAAGTAACTCCATTCTCTAAAAACTCGGGGCAGTTGGTTTAGTTTATTTTTGTCTTTTCACGTGGGGTCCACGGTCCTGACTGTGCGGGTAGATTGGAATTGGTTCTCTTCTCTTTAAGGTGTGGGTGAATTCTGTCACTGAGGTGACCAGAGGGGACCTGTGTGCAGAAGATGGGGATTCTTCCCCCCAGGACTTGGTCTACTGGGTTACTCCTCCCAGCAACGGGCATCTGGCTCTCAGGTCCATTCCTGGCAGAAGCATCCAGAACTTCACTCAGGCTCAAATTGACGAGGGTCAGCTCGTGTTTGTGCACTCTGGTAAGTCTCAGAGCAAAGCGGCGTCAAGTACATGTGTTCTGAGCAGCGAGTGATGTGGCCGTCAGACCTAAGAGTTGCTGACTGAAAACCACGGAATGTAGGAACTTCCCAAGGCCTGTGTATTCTTAAAGCAACATGTTTAGGAGAGCTAATAAAAGCATGAGAGCCTGTCTGAGCCTCCCCGGAGGCTTGCTCAGAAGGGCACATAAGGTCAGACCTTCCACGAGAGCCCATTCCTCCCACTCACTGTCATACCATCTCTCTGTGACTCTCTGCTCTGCCTATGACAATAGTTGGGCCTGTTTGTTTTCTCCCTTCCCTGTGACAGTGCAAGCCTTCTAAGGAAGGACAGAGTCTCTGATGTCCTCAGCCCCTCAGGAAGGGCAGAGTCTCTGGTGTCCTCAGCCCCTCAGGAAGGACAGAGTCTCTGGTGTCCTCAGCCCCTCAGGAAGGACAGAGTCTCTGGTGTCCTCAGCCCCTCAGGAAGGACAGAGTCTCTGGTGTCCTCAGCCCCTCAGGAAGGGCAGAGTCTCTGGTATCCTCAGCCCCTCAAACACTGACTGGAACACAGTTGATGCTTAGTAAATAAAAGTTTTTTGAGCAAATGAAGTATTTTTTTACTTCAAAACACCAACTAGGTACCAGGTAGTAACATTCTAGATGTTGACGATGGATTAGTGGAAAAGCAGTTTTTGTACAAAGATTATATCCATGAATGAATGAATGTATGTATGTAACCGTGTTCATGAGAGACCCTGATGTTGGTTGGAAGGCTCTTTCTGCTTCCTGCTACTCATTGATGAATCAATACTGACAACATTTGCTAGAAATCTGCTGAAATGGTGGCCCAGGAACTCTGCCAGGGTGGCCTGACTGTGTTACAAGACTGGCCTTGTCAGTGGACCAGGGTGGGCAGCAGCCAGAAGAAGGCATGGGGAAGGAGTGCAACTCAGGAACGCATGACCTAAAAGCTCATTTGATCTTTCTCCCAGTTGGCTTAAACTGTCTTACTTGAGACTACAATAAAGAAAAGAAAGGTAGGACACCTTCTAAAGTCAGATACCCTGATTATCCATAATACACTTAGCACAAGGCTCCCCAAAGAATCTGAAAAGTTAAACATATGGATGCTCGTGTGGTGGTCACAGACTGGAGCCCAGGCCCCAGGGCTTAGATTTCTTTCGGCACTCTCCCAAATCCCTTCCATTCCTCAGGAGGTGCACTACACGGATTATGTCATTTCACAGGCACTCCTCAGGCCTCAGAGCCATACACAGTCATGACCCCATTTTTGAGATGAGAAAACTTACGACATAGAAAGATGCAACCTGGCCTGACCCTTGGTCTTTCTCCACTGAGGGGCGTGGCAGGTGGGAGGACCTGGGTTCTTATTAGCGGTGCAGAATAGAAGCAACAGCTAGCTCTCCAGGTCAGGTCGATTGTCTCGTCAGCCACCAGGTCAATATCTGCTTTTAGCAGATAGAGAAAATAACATTTAAGCAAGAAGGGAAGAAAGGTAGAGGCCAGGGTAACATGAGGACTAATCCATTATATTTCCCAAGTGGACACTGAGACCAGCTGATAACTCTCAGAGCAACTGGAGGCCAGCTGCAGACGACTGTTGCTGAAACCAGCTACATCTGCCCATCACCCACC
>NC_141535.1:46705000-46727500 GCF_021556685.1 Rattus norvegicus
CAAAAAAAACCAAACCTTTAGTTGGTCTTAAATGGAAGGAGTTTTGGATCCACCGAATTAGACAGTGTACCAGTATTGCTTGTGAGCTAGGTAATATGTTCTTGGGGAGTTGGTGGGCTCTGTGACTTAAAGTGGAGATACAAATTAGCAAATTAGAGGGGTGGAGAGAGCCTCCTGCTCCCATAAAGGCCTTCCAGGAAAACAACACTTTGTTTGCAACTGTTCCACAGTAACTGCTTTTGCTAATTTTGTATCCTGATGCGGGTAGTGCTGAGGGTTGGAAGTAGGGCAGCCCTCTATCCCTGAGCAGTATCCCGGCCTTCAAGTGTTCATTTTGAAGTTGTCAGTTGTCCTTAGCTTTTGAGTTGTGGGAAAAAAAACAAAAAAAAAACAAAACTCTCAAAATGCAGCAAGGGATCCATCACCTGTGTTTCTTCCATTATAAAACTTTATTTTGTCCACGCTTTGTAAATTTTCTCTCTTAGTGTGAAGCTTCCACCTTCCCCTTCCCAAGGCAATTAGGAAGCTATTTAGTGTTTTTAAAAAATTAATAATCAGCTGTGTCTCACTAATCAGAAAAACATGGCGATCTATTCTTAAAACTCCAAAACTAGAGTGATTCTGACTGCTGCAAAAGATTAAGTTCCTTTCATCTAGTGCAGCAGAGTCTGGCTTAATAATTACTGACAGGCGTGTTCCAGGGAAGACAGGAGCCCTGCAACGTAGACACGTCTGAGTTTCTGCTGGAGAGTTCACTGAATCAGTGAAGCCGGAAAGAATACATTAAAGTGGCCAGATTTCTTCTTTACTTCCAGAAGATTGTGTCAGACTTACAGTTTTTACAGCTTTGTGTATATTGTTGGCCACGGCCCTGCTGATGTTTCTTTTCCTCGAGAGCCTTCTATCTGCTGCAACCCACCGCCCGTGTGCCCCTGGAACCCAGCCTCACTTTCACTAACCCTCACTGGCCGGTTAGCTCAGCTGATATTCTTAGTCACCTCCAGCTCCCCCCTGCCTCCTGTCCTGTTCCAGCTCTTGGCCAGGAGGAAGGAAGGTCTTCAAATCCCTTTCTCTTGAGTGGCGCTGATAGTCACTGAGATCTTATGACTGTGGAATCAGAAGTCCTAGAGTGTAGGTGGACCTTAGCGGTCACCTGGTCCCATTCTTCTTATTTCGTACCTTTTCCATGCAGCAGGGCCACCAGTCTTCTGTCAGGGTTATGTAGACATGAGCATGATTCCTGTGGCTCTTGTCACATTGTGCCCCTTCCAGGGACCCACCTGATCCTTGCTCAGCATGGCTTCTTCAGCAGTCACCCGAGGGCTCTTGGTCCTAACTGCTATGCGTGAAGCTAGAAGGTGACAATTGATGCCACATTCTGTATCTTCCTTGAGAGGGCCCATCTTTGTCTTGCTGTGCGATGTCCCATGAAGCGCAAGGAGGCTACCTCAGGGTGCGATGTACGGTGTCTGTTCAGTGTCTGCTATTGCAGAACTTTTATATTTTAAAATACCAGGAAAAGGTCTATTGTTACTGAGAAAGCAGAATTTGTTTTAGCACTGATGTAGGAGTAGAAAATCTATTCCTATTACAGCTTGGCATTCGGATACTGATACTTTATATATTTATAGCATTTTATATTTTTAATCACCACCTGTGTTTTTATAAAAAGTTTAAGTGAAATAGTGTATGAATACACAACTTTTGTTTATGCACTGGTGGTGCACACCTTTAATCCAAGCACTTGGGAGAAAGAGGCAGGTGGATCACTGAGTCTGAGGCCAGCCTGGTCTACACAATGAGTTCCAGGACAGCCAGGGCTACACAGAGAGACCCTGTCTCAAAACACCCCCACGCCCCAAAAACCTCACAACTTTTGAACATCCCCATTGACAGGTAAAAGAATAGGAGTCGTAAGCCCTTCAGGCAATGTAGCAATTCTGACCCCAAATCTAGAACTTGTATCAAGCAGCCCCTCTCCTTTAGGTGCAGGCCAGCATCCCATGATGTTTTTATTATAGAACGTTTCTTCCCTCAGACAGGGACAACAGGAAGATGTATATTCTGTCTCCTCAGCATTACACAACACACACACACACACACACACACACACACACACACACACACACACACAAGCACAGTAAGTCAATGGGTTAATAGCCACACCAGTTATGTAGCAATGTTACTGTTACATGCTTTAAGCTCTTTAGTTGGGGAAGAATTGTAACCAGGCATAAGTTAGTAACAACCAAAGGGAATTAAACCTTTAAGAACTTTAATTCACACTTGGTCCATACCATACCTCTTGAGCTTCCTCCGTGGTTCATCAGCCTTTGGATGTTTCTTCTTTGGCTCCTTTGTACACTCAGCCCTAGCTCAATGCTTACAAAATTTGCATGGCAAGCCAAGTAATTATTAGAATACCTAGTGTGTGAATGTTTAATCTCACTTTACAGATTCCGTATTTTGCCAAATTCGAGTTTCCGTTTTTAACATGATTACTCTAAGGACTGTATACTTCTAAATGAAATTTTTGTGTGTGTGAACTATGCAATGGATTTAAAGTATATTTTTATTGTACTTTTTGATTTTTCATTTTGTCTTATTGCAAATATGTATGTAGCATGAATATATGTATATGTATATATGCACACACATATACACATAGTATATACACATATATAGTAGGTATTTATATATTTCATCAACATGTGTTCTGTATTCTTCTCTGTGGTTTATTCTCCAAGAAAAGGTTTTGTAAGAGTTTTTACGTGGCACTCTAGCATAGATTTTGTTTGTTTAGCTTTGGTGATGGCATGTGGGAATATACTGTGACCTCAGGCTGTCGTTTTTTTGCTTACCCAATTGTACTTGGCTCTTTTTCAATGAATGTTGGTCTTGAGTATTGGAGGGCATTTCCAGGAAAGTTTTGCTGTAATGCTATGGGAGCATCTCTGTGGGTCCAGAGATGAGCAGCTCATCAACAAGGAATCACTGTCCTGAATCCTGCACCTCAGGCAGGATGGAGAGGAAATCTCATCAGTAACCCACTGTTCCTCACCGTAGGAATGGACAGAAAGAGAAGGGTTCGTAGCTTTCATTCTTCCTGTGAGCCTGGGGAGGATCTTTCACCATCCAAACCCACAAGCCCTGGCCTTCACATGACCTGTGATACAGCCTGGGAGGCTCCTTGGATTTGTTTAGGAGCCAAGGAGCCATCACCCACCCTCCTATGAACCACAGACTCTTGTGTTCCCAGCACCACACAATCAGATTTCTCTTTACCTACTCGGGGCTGAGCCACAGAGACCTTATTTGGCATGAACTCATTTCTCTAGGGAATCAATCAGATGTGAGGCCACCGCTGGAGAAAAAGCACTCATTTTTCCTATGGCTCAGGAGCAAATCATGCCCATGATAAGATACCCCGCTGCCCATAGCTCCCCCAGTCGCATCCATGCACTCTCCAGGCAGTTTTCAGAAGTCTAGAAAGACTGAGGAGCCCACCCCCTCTGCGCACACTGTAGTTATATTCATATTTCAATTTTAGGTTCCACAAAGCCACTTTCGTCTCATGACCTGAGAGCCGTGACCAATGATGACAAGGCAGGAAACAGAACTATAACATTTACGGTTGTCAGGTCCCCTAGGCTTGGGAGGCTGCTGAAGATGTACCCGGACAGTCACACGGAGGACGTTTCCGTTTTTACCCAATGTCTGGTGAGTCCTGACACCCATTTTGTGCCACTGAGTGGGGCTGCGAGTCTGAGCAGAGAGGACCTCTCATTTGTCTTCATCCTGCTAAACCAACAAGACAGGGGCCACGGCAACTCCTACGTCATTTAAAATGGGATTCTTTTCAGGGAACACCACATGTGACAGATATCAGAAAGCACCAGGCTAATTCTGAAAGTGACAAATAAAAAAATTACTTGGAGCTGGAGAGATGGCTCAGCAGTTGAGAGCACTGACTGCTCTTGCAGAGGACCCAAGTTCAAGTCTCGCCACACTGGGTGGCTCACAACATTCTCTAACTCCAGCTCCAAGAGCTCCCTGGCTTCCTCTTTTTTGGATTCTGCATGTACCTGCACACACACGCACTGCACACACACACAACACGCACTGCACACACACTCACACACGTACACACACACACACATACACATACACCCCACAGACACTCACACACACACAGAGACACACACTCACACACATACACACACACTCACACACATACTCACACACACACATACACACACACATACACTCACACACATACACACACACCCCACAGACACTCACACACACACAGAGACACACACACTCACACACATACACACACACTCACACACATACACACACACTCACACACATACTCACACACACACATACACACACACATACACTCACACACATACACACACACCCCACAGACACTCACACACACACAGAGACACACACACTCACACACATACACACACACTCACACACACACACACACTCACACACACAGACACACACACACTCACACACACACATACTCACACACACACATACACACACACATACACACACGCTTAAAAAAAAGTAAATCCTTCTAAGGGGGTCCTTAGAAAGGAAATCCAAAGTGTATATTTATTCTAACATGACATGTACTCATTATGTAATATATCAAAATTGCGTGTATATATAATTTATATCCAGGGTATTTGTAACTTTGGTGGTTTACATATCTTCTTATTGAAATGAATAAGCACTCAAAAATGTTTTTGCCTCCCAGCCAGGAGTTGGGTGAACCAAGGCATGTCTGTTTATGCATTACTTCATTTTCTAAAGGTGGCGTTCCCAAACACAATTCTTTAATTGTGCATTCCTTTGGTTGGTAATATGTCTTCCTCTTTCCCTCCCAGAATACTGAGTCTGACCATTTATTTGGCTATAGCTTTGTGTAACCGAAGTCGTTTTTAAATCTCTTCAAGTTTAGAGAAGATAGGAAGAGTTCTTAGCCTTTGTGCTCTTTCTGTGTGGTGTGAGGAAAGTGGGCATGGCTTTTGCTGTTCAGTCGGTTGTGTGCATTTGAGGGAGTGGATCAGGAGGCTAGCATAAGCCTGGAGTGTAGCACTGAAAAGGAGAGGTATAATGTCTGTGGTTTGCAGTTTTCTCCAGGTCACAGAACAAAAACTTAGAATGGAAACTCCGTTGTGTAGGGAATTAAGATGTGCCCAGAAGCATCAACACATACCCAGGGTCAGTTTACCTTTTGAATGCTAACAAGAATGATGTGATTTCTATAAGAGTATGTTGGCTCTAGCCCCAGTTCTTTAAAAAAAAAAAAAAAGACTGTGGTCATTTTGACTATTTCCAACAGCTTTTAATTGCAAATATGTGGCATTTTAGAGTAAGATCGATATATCCAACGTAAGTGTCACTGAATATAGTAGCTAGAACTAAGTGGCTTTTGCTGCAATAACAAGAAACCCCGGAGTCCCAGCGCTTATGATAACCAGTTGCCCTTCGCACTTGTCTGATAACTGTGGGTTAGCTTGATCTGTTTGTCACGTCTTCATTCTCTAGTTACCCACTGATGGCAGCAAAGGCAGTGTGAGGGGGACCATGGGAAACTGCAGCTCGTGTTCTAGAACGTCATTTGTATTCACATACCACACGGGGTAGCTGGCTCCCAGTGTGGTGGACAAATCGAATATTTGGAACAGCGTCCTAACTGCTGTACTAACAGGCAAACTGAAAACTGTGGAATGTACTGGAAGCCGGGGTACACTTTTCTGAGAAAACAAACCACCTTTAAAACAGGACACATTTGTAAATAGGAAATTAACGCACCAAGCCAGATATCAGGTCCCAGGCCGGCAAAGTCTTGATTAAACAAAATCCAGTTACTTCCGGATTTAATGTTTTCCTTCTGCCTTTGTGAACAGATAGGAGGGATCCAGAAAGCACGTCAGCAATGTCAGGTGTGAGGCAGAGCAGGGGGAGCCTTGTGTGGGAGCTCAGTGCTGCACAAGGGTGCTGTTCCCCATGGAAGCAAGGGCAGGCACCAGTCTGGAAACAACCTGTCCCCGCCCACAGAGCAGGGGACACAGTGATTGGCTTTTCCCTCCCATGGTCCTTGTCTCTGCTGAGCATGTGCCTGTCATTCCAGAGATTTGGTTGAAAACATAGAATCAAAGGACAGAAAGAAATTATTCTCTCATCTGGAAGGTTGTGTACAAAGACTGTGTATCTGGCTTTGTACACAAGGCACACTCCTGATATAATAATCTCTTTCTCCCTAAATCTCATCTCAGATACATTTGCAGTTCATAGAATTTCACCACAACAGCCATCGGGTGCCTTTGTTGTGTGGTATGTGGAGATTTTTTATAATTGAGGTATCTGAGACCTACTGGTGACTACTGGGACCGTGCAGAAGTTTCTCGGCACAACACCAGGAGATCTAGGTTGCCTCCTTGACTCAGCAAATCACAAAGGTGTTGAACCTGCTTCGTCGTATTTAAAACGGGAAGAGTCATAGTAATGATTATTGAAACCATATTTATGTATGGCATATGTGAGGCACTGTATTTAGCCTTACGTTGTGTTGTTCCTCCCCACATGCAGATTCAGACCTAAACCACGTGTTCACATGGTTCACAGCCTACTGATAGCAGAGCCAGGACCTGAGCCCAGGGCTCTGGATTCTAGGTCAGGCTCCTGTCAAACTAGCCAGGGCTTTCCCCTAAGTGGTTAGATGTGGCTAAGATAGTAATAGATGTAAAGTATATAGCATGTGTCCCACACTTAGTCGGGGTTCGGTGAAATGGCAAGCATTCTTCTAATGGTCAGCAGAGATACAAGCTAGAAATACTATATTACTGATACATCATAGGGGTACCTAGCACACCCAAAGGCCATGTATATACAAAGTCAGGAAGCACACAGAGAAAGGCAGACTCAAACTTCTATTGGATCCAGAGTGTTGTCCAAGCAACTTTTCCAAGGGGGCTTTTGAGTAGGTGAGATTAAAGCAGACGGGTACTTGTTGCAGGAGGCCACATGATAACTTAGAAGTAGTCATGTGACCTACCCTCACCATCCAGGTGGGTCAGAACTTCAGTGGGGTCAGTCATATAAGCTCTCCTCTAGGGGGATGGACGCCACAGAGCAGTTGCTTAAGGTGACTACCTGTGTGGGCCACACTGAAGAGTTTCAATGAGGAGAGCTACAAACCAGCATCAAGATGACTGAGAAAGTCCAGCTGCTATTCAAGATGGGTGGTGAGTCGACCGGATATCCTGAGGATTACAAACACTAATAAGATGGGTTTTGAGGCTGATACTGAGCTTTTTGTTCTTGGAAATGTGAAAGGTCCCTTTCTATTCCTCATATTTACAAGGAGTTCCCCAGGGGAAGGCGATTTTCTGCTACACTGGAACTGGCTGGTGTTTGCCCTAATGTGCAACAGTCATTTATTGAATGGAAATGAGGTCATCAGAGGAGAATGACATTTGCCTCACCTATGACCCACTTATTGTTTCCTTTAGAGAGTTCCTGGTATTCTCAAATACATTTCCCTTGGGGACGATGAGAGAAGAGAGTTTTTCATCCTTGGCCAGAGCCCAAGCTGGAGGAACAAAGAGGCCTGCGGACAGGCATCTCCAAGGACTTATTCTGACAGTCAGGGCAAGGGGGATGTGTGAAGAAGGGGAGAGGCTGAGAGCTGCTGCTCAGGAGTTTCAGGATTCCCAACATCTCTCTTTGTCACCTTTGGATACCTTGTCTCTCTCTCCACTTCAGCCGTCATAAAGAAAGCCAATAACGTGTGTAAAGGAGGAGGAGTCCAGAGAAACCCAGGGAAGGATAAAAACCAAAATATGACTCTGTTCTCTCAGGGTCATAGCTTACTTTGGTGTTTTAGTGTGTAGTGCGTGCACACACATACACATACACGCACACACACACACACGCACGCACACTACATTCAAGGGCTTTCTATGACGGAGTAACTGAGAAGAATCTGTGGAGGAGAACAGGTTTATTTTGGTTCTTGGTTTCTGAACTTTCAGTCCATTGTCAGCTGTCACTCGCTTTGAGGTTGGAGAGGCAGGAAGAACATCCTGGAAAGGCACCCAAGGATAAGAGAAATGCTTAGTTCCTAAGGTCAGGAAGCCAAGGGGAGAAGACAGGAGGCAAAGGTTATGATATCTCCTTCAGGGCACATCGCCAGTCACCTAACTCATCCTCACCTCATCAAAGTCCTATGCCCTCCCCAATAACTCCAAAGCCAGAGAACCCAATAATTCAAACACTTAACACATGAGGTTTCAAGGGACATGTCAGGTCTGAACTATAGTGCATGCTTGTATAAAAGCAAGGCCAGAAAACAGTAAAATGTTAAATTTATATCAAGATAGAAAGGAACATCACCCATTAATACAGTGTTATGGTTGGTATATACCTTGGCCCAGGGTGTGGCACCATTGGGGGTGTGGTCTTGTTGGAGTAGGTGTGACCTTGAGTAGGTGTGTCACTGTGGGTGTGGGCTTTAAGGCCCTCACCCTAGCTGCCTGGAAGCCAGTCTTGTCCTAGCAGCCTTCAGATGAAGATGTAGAACTCTCAGGTCCTCCTGCTCCATGCCTGCCTGGATGTTGCCATGTTCCTGCCTTGATGATAATGAACTGAACCTCTGAACCTGTAAGCCAGCCCCAATTAAATGTTGTCCTTATAGGAGTTGTCTCAGTCATGGTGTCTGTTCACAGCAGTAAAACCCTAACTAAAACACATAGTAAATGTGCATTAATCTGAACGTATTCCAGGGATAAGAACATGGCTCTAGGGTTAAGAGCACCTGCTGTGCAAGCATGAGGACCTGAGTTCAAATCCCTAGCAGACACATAAAGGCTAGGTGTAGCTGCTTGTTCCTGTAACCCCAGCATTCAGAGGACAGAGGCTACTGGGAGTTCATTGTCAGCAAGCGTATCCCAAATGCCAAGCTTTGCTTCAGTGAGAGGTCTGAAGACAATGTGAAAAGTAAAGGAGAAAGACATGGAACAGCCTACCCTGACCTCTGAATTTAGGGCTTAAAGCATATACACACTTAAGGGCATGTAACACACACACACACACACACACAAACACACACACACATACACACACACACACACCATGTCCATGCATTAAACAACACTGAAAACATCCTAATCCTGGTTAGCATATATGTTCAGAGATGGACATTTTTACTTGTGCTTTGAGAACAGAAAGAAAGTAGCCTTTCTTCTTGCCCCTTCTACACACTACCTCCTTTCCCACGTGCAGATGGAGAGGAGATTTTGGCATAGCCTGAAGTTTATAACTTCCATCAAATGGTACCCTGGTCAGTTCCCAGTCATCTTATAACAGCTCAGATTTACCTTCAGTCAGCTTTAGAGCATTTGGGAAGTAAAAGAAATGGTGGTTACAGGTTGAGTTGGTGGAGGAGAGGACAGGAGGTTTTCTCTTGGACTGGGGTTTGCTCAGTCCTGCAGCAGTCCCTGCCCGAGGCTGTGTGTTCAACGGAGTGGACGATTTTCTCTGAGATCCTCCATGAAGGTCCTGATTCACACGTATGTGCTTTTATCAGGCCTCTCAATGAGATGGAGAGGGAGAGAGAGAGAGAGAGAGAGAGAGAGAGAGAGAGAGAGAGAGAGAGAGAGAGAGAGAGAGAGAGAACGAGCACTCAGGAAGTAATTTCAACTATGTAAAGAAAGAGTTCAGAGCTGTTTAGCCCTGCATTACTTACCAATGGCTAATTACTGGTAGTCTTTCTAGCCAAGTGACCTGCTAAGCATTCAATAGGGACATTGTAAGCTGAGTGCTCTTTCACCCTTTAATTGAGGGAATTAATTAATTTGTCCTTGGCTCTCTACCTGTGGGGTAAGAGGGCAGGGGTGAGGGGGTGAGGGGAGGCATAGAGATTAAAAGTACCATATCATTCGCATGTAAGACATACACTTTTCTTGCTTGTGAAGAAATAACCACTTCTTCATAAATCGGTACTTAGAAAGAAAATAGCTCATGAAAAACCTTGACTGCATTATGCTTAATATACGTGGCAAGATAACTCTAAGGAAATGTTTGTGTTGTCACTGCCCAACATTAGCTTCTTAGCCCAGAATAAGTTCACTAGGTTTTCCATGCCATGTCAGCCCACCAAGATAAGCAAGTGGCCACTTTGTTTTTCAGTGTCGAATCCTAAGAGGGTTAAGCTAACCCACAGAAATGAAGGCATTCACAGAGAAGACAGCCATCAGGCTCGCATCGCATGAGAGCTCTCTCATACACTGTTACTGTCCGTTTCCAAAACCCATGAACAATATGAGCTTTAAATCCCACATAACACAGTGATGGCCTCCAAGTCAGGCTCACAGATAATTGAGTGATTTTCATTCCAGTGCTTGTTGCGATAATTTTGAGTCATTAAAACAGCAAAGTGTCCTGGCTTTGTGGTTTATGACAGCGCAGCCTCTTTTCTCTCCCACAAAGCCAGTAATTGCATCTCAGCTATTGTACGTTTGTGGGCCAGATGCCATCCGTCCTGGAGAACAGTTTCCCAGGACCATGTTTAGAAAATCACGAAGCCATTCTGGGCTGTTAATTTTGTCCAATAACTTCTCCCAGAATCTGGGCGTACTGTTTTCATAATGTATACACATTTTAGAGAATTATAGACACATTTCTCAAAGGCTGAAAATTAATTTGTTACAGTTTAATCGAGAGTAAAATCAGCTTAATGTCTCATTAAGCATTTGTCTTTGAATCTGCAGAGTAGGGAGGGGCCAGCCTTCCTGTCATCCATGCTCCCGCCCACCCATCGTGTGCCTCTTTGGGCTCGCTAGTTCACTGGCAACCAGGGTCACTTGTGTTTGTGGATATTTTCCACTGGTGTTTTCCCTTCAGCACTTTTGTTTTGCACCACACTTCCCTGAGTTATGTGCAGGGTGTTGTTCCATGTGTGGAGATGATTGTATTGTCACATAGTCATCAATCTGTTGGCTTAACTTGACTGGCAGATCTTGGCCTAATGGCTTTGAATAGTCAAGATGTTCTGTTGTTAGAATGGTTGGCTCTTCCTATGGAAAAGCAGACAGCACTCGTTCCCATTTAATGAGAGTGGCTTATTTCTTCTTCTATTCAGTTCCCATGGCCACTGTAATACAGTGCCATAAGCAAGAGGGCATTTCTGGTTAGCTTTTGTCAACCTGACACAAACTAAAAACAAACACCTAAGAAGAGGGGAGCTCATTTGAGAGACCGCCTTGCTAACATTGGGCTATAGGCATATCTGTGAGGCATTTTCTTGATTGATGGCTGATGTGGGTTGGATGACCCAACCCACTGGGGCTGATGTCACCCCTGGGCAAGTGGTCTAGGGCTATACGTGAGCTGAGCAAACCTTGGAAAGCAAACCAGTAAGTCCCTGACCTGAACCCCTCCTCCGACTTCCGTGATATTAGACTGTGATATGGAGGTGCAAGCCAGATCATCTCTGTGTTCCATAGAACTTAAACCAAATAAACTCTGTGTTCCCCATACAACATTTGGTCAGTGTTTCATCACAACAACAAAAACAAACTACAACAATGACTAAGCCTTAGAAGTGTCTTCTTTACAGCTGCGCCGTCCAGAGTCTGAACTCCATCCTGCTGGACCTAAATCCTAAATCCTCTTGGAGTATATTCCCTTTCCACCTGAAGGACCACCATCATGGCTGTAGAGAGCAACTGGACATAAGCACAGGAAAATTCCCACACTAGAGTAGAAATCCAGGCAGTGCAGGGTGTCCATGGCTACAGAATTATAGGGGACGGGCTGTATAAATGAGGCTGATTCTCCTTTGTAAGAATAAGCAGTAAAGGCATTTCTAGATGATAACACTTGGAAATATCTAGCTAGAGATTGGCAACAAAATATCACACCCAAAGAGTTATCACTGAACTATGGTTCATGCCCCTGAATGACTCCGTTGGTCCCTGTAGCAACTTACTAGAAGGAAAATCTCCTCAAGGACTCCAGAAGTCTCTCTGTAACTCTGGCTTTTTCTCATAAAGAGGATTACATCTTCATTTATGTAGAAGAGTCTCTAGGGAATCACGTCACTCTTAAGTGTGTAGATCTCTAATACATCTACCAAATGAGACCACACAAAGGGTTATAATTTGGAAAGAACAAAAGGTAGCACTGGACATCTTGATTTAGTTTTATACAAGTGCAGGAGCCTCTGAAAATAGCCAGCCCTCGTGTCTGGAATTTGTGTGATCCCTTTCATGGCAGACGTTGAAGAGGCAGTTAACACTGTAGGCTTGGAAGAGTAGCCTAGACTATCTAGATGGCCCTTAAGTGCTGTCATGTGTGCCTTTTCAAGAGGGAAGCAGAAGGGGATTTACATAGACAGATGAGGAAAGCCAGCTGACCACAGAGGAAGTTGAGTATTGCAGCCACAGGTTGAGGAATGCTCATAGCCAAGCAAGCTGAAGAAGGCAAGGAAGCCATTACATCTTGAGGAGTTGGGAGTGGAAATCAATCTCCATGCAGAGGTTGACTCCCCCAAGCCTGGTACATTCAAGGGCCTTTTTCATTCCTTTCGTGTGTGTGACTCTTTGTTCCATAAGCCCTAATGACCTCAGCTCTCTGGCTCTGTGTCTATGAAGCAGCCATCAGTTGGTCTCCTTGGGGCCTCCAGTCAAGGGTTGATCAAAAGGGAAAAAAAACAAAACCAAAATGACTTCCTTTTTGTCCTATCCCACCCTCTGACTCCTAGTGTCTTATGAGTTTCTACATGATTTAAAAAAACAAAACAAAACCCGAAAAAAAAAAAAAAACCCAACATCAGTGTAGAACTGGAATACTGCCTGTCTGCTGTTGTGCGTGGTATATGAGTGTGTGTGCACATGCCGATGGTATATGCCCATGCACACACATGTGGAGGCCAGAGATGGATGTCACTTGTCGTCCTCTACTGTTCACCATCGTATCCTTTGAGACGGGGTTTCCTCACTCAACCTGGGCTCTCACCGATTGCATAGCCTAACTGGACACTGTCTGGGATCTGCATGCCTCTGCCCCTCCCACACTGGGGTTACAAGCACCCTGTCACCATTTCCCAGCTTTTCATGTGGACGCTGTGGGGTCTGAACTCAGATCCACACTTTTAATCCATGGAGCCATCTCCTCTGCCCCATAAGTTATGATAAACGCAGGGTGTAGGATGAGTTATTCCTCAGAGTCACTGAAAATCAATACAAGTTCTGGTTAATAACTGATGGCCTTGACCAGACCAGACCAGACAATGAAGTGACATTTGTTCACTTTAGTCACACTCTGTAGCTGACTCTCTGCATTCCTGGGCTCCTGGAGTTGCAGAACACAACATAGGATATTCTTTGTAGCCAATAATCTCAATGTTCCACACTTCCACAGCATAGATGCAGCCTTTAGATTGTGGAAATAGCTTGAACTCAGAGGTAGGTATGAAACTAAGCTATTACAATAAAGTGCCATGTGCAATGCCTGCTGTCTGTAGAATTCTAATGAAGGTTAGATTTTCTCTGCTGTTGTTCAATACATAGATACATAAGAAACATCCTGAGTTGCCTTATTTATATCTCTGTAAGGTTATAAGCATATATACTTAACAATTAAATGTAACACAGTTTCAACATGGATTATTTGCTCATTAAACAAGCTTATTTAAATGCTTATTTTAGATGGTAAACAATTATTTATAAAGCAATTAGAAATGAGCTTTTCAAACATGTTCTAGAAAATATTTACCGTACGAAGCGTGGACTAGAACTCTCTGGTTTTTTAATATCATGCTGTAATTCAGTGTAAGAACTGTGTATAACCTTTCACCCAAGTCAGAACCCAATGAGTAATCGATTGGTGAGAACTAGAGTGCTCTAGAAAGACCTAGAAATGCCCAGCGTCTAGCATTTTGATCACAGAAATGGTAATACACTACAGGTGAAATACAGATCCACAAGTAAGATATCATTCTACATTTCAATATACAAATAGGGCTCAGAGAAGCTAACTGACTTGCACAAACAGAGCTGAAAACTAGTACTATATATGGTCAACTTTTCAAAATCCACTGCATTTCTGCTGTACCCATTTTTATATTAATATCTGTTTTCTTTCATGGTAGGAGAGCAGAAATTCAGACCGTTGGGGGCAAAGAAACTCCAGAAAAGGACTGGGAACAAAGCTATATTAACCAGACAATCTGGACTGTTCCCAGCTCCACTGTCAAGTAGCCTTGTGTATTCACTACTTGTTCGTTTGCTATCACAAAATGCCTGACCAAAACCAAAAAGAAGGGTTTATTTGGACTTGCAGTTTGTGGGGAAACAGTCCATCATGACAGGGAAGTCATGGGGTACACAATCAGGAAGCAGAAAGAAGGGAGCATTGGTGTCCAGAGCTCTTCCTTTTTCTAAACCCCAGCTGGTGGAATGGTGCCACCAACATTAGGGTGGCTTTTGCACTTCAGTTAACCCAATCTAGAAAATCCCTCTTAGACAAACCAAAGAGATTTATCTCCATAGTGATTCTAAAGCCCATCAAATTGCAATTGAGATTAATTGTCACATCCTAAGTTGGAGGAAGAGCACAGTTCTCCAGACGTTCATCTTTCTAACCTTCCCAGCAGCCTCTCATCTGTAAGCAGTAGCACATTGCAGAGAGCCTTGGCCTTCTGAGAGCCAAATCTTTCTCCTTAGCACTTGACTCGTCTTCGAGGTCATGTAGAAATCAAGGATATGAGATAGAAGTTTGATCACAGAAATCCAAAGAATGCTTTATCTTCCCTTCAAACAAAAGCTACTTGTGAAGAGTTTTAAGAGTTGGAACCCATGCAGGAGGAAGGAGTCATTTTCTTCAGTGATGTAGCCACTGTTAAGCTGACCATGTTCCAGTAAGCAACAGCCTTGGTGCTCGCGCTCGCTCTCTCTCTCTCTCTCTCTCTCTCTCTCTCTCTCTCTCTCTCTCTCTCTCTCTCCCTCTCTCTCTCTCTCTCTCTCTCTCTCTCTCCCCCCCTTCCCCTTCCCTCCCCCTCCCCCCTCTCTCTGTCTTTTTTTCAAAATAGGAATTCTCTGGGTAGGCCTGGCTGTCCTGGATCTCACTCTGTAGACCTGGCTGTCCTTGAACTAACAGATCAGGTACTCAAGTCAGGGCAAGAATATGGAGCAGGAGCTGATGCAGTGGTCATGATGGATGGGATGGATAAGATTGAAATATATGTCAGAGAATGAAAAAAATTTAAGCTTTGGAAGTATATACACTTCTAATGTAATATTGGATTACAGCCTTGTTAAAAGTCCAAGGAAGGACCAAGATGGGGTGATGGGGATAGAGATGGGAATTGGGAAGGTGGGGACAGACCAGTGTGTCAGCACAGGAGATGGCCTCTTCTTGTCTTCAGTGTACTAGGCTTTTGTCGATGGGTTCCTTGCTCTCATTCTGCCTGTACTGGCCATTATAAAAGGGAATGCTGTCTCCTTCTTAGAGCTCATTGAAAAATGAGATTTCCTTAATGTATTTAACTTTGTATTTTGAAATAAGTTGTAAGATAATTACAAAAAGTATAAGGAGTTCACATTTTCTATCCCTCCATATTCCCAAAGTGTGAGTGTTTATGAAGACTTATGCTATCAGTTTTTCACATGCTTAGTCTTTGCAGTGGCAATTTCTAAAATTAAGGCAATCTAATATAATCATAGTGTAATTCGGAAATGTATAATTTTATTGCTACAATGTCAATGTGCAATTTATATGTCTTATTAAACTTTCCCAAATTGTTCCAACAAGTGTCTTTAACAGGAAAGAGGAAATTATCCACCACATAGAAAATAGCGTTTAGGTGTCCACTGTCTTTAGTATCCTTTAATTTGGAACCATTCTCTATCAATATAGTGTCTTTGTGACCTTGTCAATAGAATAATTTATGACATTTATTATGACGTGACAAGATGTGTGTGTGTGGATGTCAGAGGACAACTTGTGGGAATTAGTTTTCTTCTTCCACCTTGGGGTTAGAACTTAGGTCATTGGCCTTGGTGGCCATTTTGCCAGCTGAACTATGCTGTTCTTAAGAGTATAGTACAGTTCTCTGTAGCCTTCCTCACTGTGAAGTCTCTGTGGAAATTCAGGTTGTGAATTCTGGGCAAGGATCCAGACTCTGCATCCTGGGCAGGAACAGCAAGAGGGCTGCTAGGTTCTTCTCAGCTCCCTGCCCATCCACCATGATGCTCACTTTGTCCTGGGGTTGAGGCTGCCTTTTATATTTGCCACGCCATTCATTGCTCCCTGGGTTCACAGTTTCTCCACTTTCCAGGCATGATCCTCTCTTGTGAGGTGTGCCCCCGTGTCCTGTGAGGACATGCTTTGTAACTGTTTCCAGTATGTCCTGTTTGCCACCACACTTTAGCCCACTAGTTTTAGCAACCATTTTAGGACTCTTACCAGAATTGTTATGGCTGTTAGTTACTAAGTGATAGTTTCTCTCATTTTAGTTTTCCTGCTTCATTTATTAGTTGAGATGCCATACCATTGGCTTTTTGATGACATTTTGATGACTTCTATAGGAGGGAAAATAGCTGGACAAATATAAATTGATAGGAAATAAAACACCATCTTCCTCCCCTCCTCAACCCTAGAGTCCAGATACTCAGCTAACTGTTTATCCCTGTGTTCTTCATACAGTGGAAACAGGCAGTTATCTCAAGTTGTTCTTGGGGCCATTTGGGTTCAGGTGACCAAATGCCTAACCTTCTGTGAGCTCTTTGCTCCCTCACAATTCATCTCCCAGAATATCCTAGTTTCAGTCTCTCTGCACCTTCTCTCAACACACACACACACACACACACACACACACACACACACACACACACACACACACACACCACATAACATATAAAAAGTAGGGACTTACAAATGAAGAGGCACCTATGAGAATGGATGGCCTTCTAGGGGTCTTGACTCAGACAAAAGCAGCCATGTGTATGTATATGAATTTTGTTTCTTTCTTTTGTCTTGTTTTTTTTTTTTAATCAGATTGATAGAGAAATTTGGACACCAGCTACATGTTTGCTAATGTCAATTGGTTATTTTTAATCTTGAGGTACAATGTTTCTGAACATGAGTACTTCCTGAAGTATGTATAGATAAGATTGTATAATGTCTAAGAGTTGATCACAAATAGACTGTTGGAGAGGAAGTGGACAGCACTATCCGAGAAAAGAGACCTGTCGTATGAGCCAATAATGGCTGGCATTGGCTATCAAGTCAGGAGGGTTTAGTATACCCTTCCCATAAGAAAAGCAAGCCAGGGTGATGGCCATCTCAGAGTCACCAGGCTTCTCTTTGATGACTAGACCAGGTTTGAAATACAATCTCCTCACTCCTCATATTTTTTCATGTTTTTCCCTTTATACAAATACATGGGATAATTTGAGCACAGATATGGTAAGTCACGCAAAGAGCATGCCTCCTCCATTTAGAATGTGTGTCAACTGTTGCATCATCCCGGAAATTTGGTCCTAACCATACTTTCTTCTGTCCAGGTCAGTGAAGGGCTGATTCTTTACCAGCACCTGGATCTTGACACAGCATGGGCCTCAGAAGACTCCTTCACATTCACAGCATCTTCCCCTCCAGCAGAGCTGGGCCCTGAGGATTTCCGGATTACTATTTCACGTGAAACCAATGAGTCGGGCCGACAGAACAGGCTGCGTGCAAATACAGGTACTGCCAACAAACCATGGCCAGTGCTTTGTCTATAGAAGGGAGAACAATTGGAAATCCATCTTTCCCTTTGTGTCCATGCTACACATTCATCCTCGGCAATAAGACAGACACAGATACAGCCAGTGGTAGTTACTCTGTCTTGAGCCTCGTGGCAAGGAATGGCAGTTGGCTTTAAAGAGTCTCTTTATGCCTCCAATGGGAACTTTATCATGCCTGTGACTGAAAGTTGTTGATACAAATGAAAATGATGACTAGAAAAGAATTACTAGGAGCTGGCTCTGTGTCTAGAGCAGAGAACTTCAGCCATAGGAAGTCAGGAAAGTAGCATCTTATATGTGAATGTACAGGTTTTAAAGTTTGCTTGCCTGAAATGTTGACTTAATGGCTATTTGCATTCATTTCCCAACCGTTCTCCTCCCACTTCCTGTGTCCTTCCTCTGCTCCAGCCATTTCCTTTTTTCCCTCAGTGTAGTTCCCACCTCTGCCTTCCTGCCACATGGGTAGTCTTATCATTTCTATCCCTGTCAGGAGGCCACTTCTGTACTGTGAGGACCTCCGAATGCACATAAACACCACACACACACACACACACACACAGCCCTCAGTTCTGCAAGTAAGAGAAAACATGTGACATTTGTCCTTCTGAGTTTCAACAATTTAACCTAAGAAGATCATCTCCATTTGCACTCATTTTCCCCCAACATGTCAACAATTTCTTTTCTCTTTATGCAGTGTAAGATTCCACTGTATATATGTACCACATTTTCTTTGCCATTCATCTATGAATGAACATCTAGCTTGATCTTACTTCTGTCTTCTGTGAATAATGCAGCAGTAAATATAGATGTGCAACTGTCTCTGTGGAATGCTACGAGTCCTTTGAGTGTTTAGCTGACATCTATAGTAGTTCTATTTTCAGTTTGTTTTGTTTTTTTTCTTGAGGGACCTCTGTATTGGTTTCCATAGTGATGTGATTTTGCTTAAATTTTATTTTGTATGCTAATTCAGATACTTGAGCAACCTATGTGTTTAGAATAATCCACTGAGAGGTATATGAGAGCTTTATGACCTTCATTAAATGTCTGATTAAATGTCTCTTTGTTCTTTAACTGTTTCAATAGGAGCCTCTGTCAAGGAGGGAGATAAAGTTCTCATTGACCAATCTAAATTAGATGCTTCCAACCTCTTACTTCAGCTGCCCCGACCTCAGCGTTCTTCCCATGAAATCTGGTATCAGGTTACAGCTCTTCCTCACCATGGAACCATTATGGTTGGAGAGAGAAATATTACCACAGAAAAGCCCTACTTCTCCCAGCAAATAGTTAATGCATTTGGAGTCACATATCTTCACGATGACTCTGAATCATTGGCTGATAATTTTACCTTTGCTGTTTGGCCAAACCCGAAGAATCAGTCCACCAGCAAGCCAGAGGCCGACTTTCTGGAAGAGGTGTTCACCATCACCATCACCCCTGTGAACGATCATCCTCCAGCATTAAAGACCAAAGGGCTTCGGCTTACAGTTCTACAGGGCGGTAGGTTGGTTGTGGGACCTGAAATCCTCAAGGTAGAAGATATAGACAGTCCTCCAAGTGAAATCCAATATGTGGTCATCCGTCCTCCCAACAATGGCTTTTTAGCAATGGCTCATGCTCCAGACGACAGTGCTCACCATTTTACACAGGCTGACGTCAACAACGCTCAGGTGTGGTTTATACAAGACGGAAGTCCATCCTCTGGAGTGTTTTATTTCAGTGTGACTGACGGTGAACACCGGCCTCTCTATAAGCTTTTCCACCTGGATGTCACCCCCATCTCCATCACGCTTGTGAACCTCACAGACCTGCTTCTCCCACAAGGCCAGACAACTGTCCCCATCACAAATACTCATCTCTCAGCAGTGACCAATGGTGGGAGCCCTCAGATCACCTACAGAATAGCACAGCCCCTCCAAAGCGGCCACTTGCTGATTGAAAACCAGGTGGTCAGCAGCTTCAGGCAAGAGGATTTGGATTCTGGAAGACTCTCTTACCACATGACCAATCTCACAGCCTCAGAAGATCAACTGAGGTTCTCACTGTTTACAACAGAGTGCAACTTGACAGAACAGACCCTGGGCATCAGGGTACAGCCTTTGTTGTGGGTTGGATCAAACTTGAAAGTTACCAACAGAGTGGCTCACCGGCTCAGGAGAGAGGATCTGGATGCAACTGAGCTCGCTAACAGAAGTAAGAGTGACCCCACATTTGAAGTGATACAACCCCCCATCCATGGACGACTTGTTCGAAGAGCAGTCGACAGCCCTGTGGCGGAAGAGGTCACTCAGTTCACCCAGACAGACATCAACCAAGGGCAGCTGGTGCTTGAGCCACAGGCTAATCTAACAGGCACCCATACACTGAATGACTCCTTCACCTTCTTGCTCAGTGCAGACGATGTGCAGCCAGCAACAGGCCATCTGGCCTTTACTATAGTGCCACCAGACACCTTACCTTTACAGATATTCACACCACATGTGCCTTTAGTAGTCACTGGAGAGACCCCTGTGGCCTCTGTTTTCTCTCAGAAAAAACTTAGGGCTTCTATTATAAAACAGACAGAAAATCCAGGAAATCTGACCCAGCGCAAATGGCAAGGGACAGATTTCTGGGGTCAGCTCAGTGGCAAAGAACCAAATATAGATGCCAAGGTCTCCCCCACCAGAGTCACTTGGCCATATGCTGCCACCAAAGTGGGGGTGACTCTTTCTGGGGAAGCCATGCAGCCGGAAGTGAGCCGTCACCCTCTGATGGTCATCATACCTTTGGCTGCTGTGTTCCTCCTCCTGTTAGTGACTGTGGTGGCCCTGTGTGTTTGGATGCTGGGCCGAAAGGAGGACAGGCCCAATCCTCTTATCCAGCCAAAGACGAACCTCAAATCCCCATCCCCGCGCTTTAGAGCAGAGAGGAGTGGAGCCATTCCCACAGTCACGGTGACGCCCCTTATTAGAAGCTCTGGCAGCCCGGCTCCCAGTATGTTCCAGCCGCAATCGTATGAACAGCCAGCCCCTCTGGGGGCGGGGCATATAGAGAAATGTGCTCCTTGGGAGGCGTGGGTGAACCTGGATCCTGATATGGCCAAGCTCTGTCGTCAAACCAATCCGGCTCTGAAACACAACCAGTATTGGGTATAAATGGGGAACCCTGCCTTCCACACCACCTCCACTCGTTTTCTCTCCTTCCCTCCCCCCACCTCTCTCTCCCGCTTCACCCCTTCACTCTTCTCCACTCCCCAGCCCCATGTCTCTGTCTTTCTTTGCTGTTACTGACCACTTACTGTGTATAGGTAGTAAGATCAGCACTGTGCTATAATGATGAAAGAGTGCCGATTAGATCAAGGAAGGCCGCCCATCAGGTGTTGTTACACACAGGGCTCAGTCACAGCCCGATGCTGTTGGCGAGTGATGTACCTTGAACTCCCTGGCCTTCCACCATGATCCCTTCCCAGGACCTGGCATTCTCTATGAGTATGAAATGAATAAATCTTTAAAAAAAATGCTTTAAAAAAGAATTAAACTACACTAAGGAACTGCTGAGCCGTGGGACCCCATCGGAAGCAGTGCCGTTAACATGGGGTTTGGAGTTAAGGGAGAAAGGTTTGGGTGCTTTTCATGGAAGATTCACCCTCTCGGTGAGTCAGTCAGAAGGAGGTGCCGGTTCTCTCTCCATAGAAGGTATCTTTTATTGCATCCGTGAGCTTGTTTATGTAATGTTTATGTGTCCTCCTTTTCCTCTGTGGAGTCTCCTCGGGTTGGTTTCCTTGTGCAGGAAGTGCCTTGTTCAGATGGCAGGGCAAACTGACCTCCTCTGAGGAGTCATTCAATACCTTGTATTCACCCAGAAGCAATGCTTACAGAAGGATCTGTAACATCAAGAAGTATCTGAAGCCCTGAGGTATAGAGAGGCGTGTTAAAAGCTTTTTAGTTTTTGATGCCTTGGTTTGGCATCCTTTTATAATAAATTGAAATAACAACGAATTTGTATTCGAATTGTCTAACCTGAAGCACTGTCCAACATTAATTTCTGTAAGTCTAAAATGAAGCTTTCAGAACTTATACCAAGAATGCCTCGGGCTGCAGAGTTCTCACCCACAAACGTTGACTGAGGCTTGCACAAATGATTGAGATTTTTCTGTGAAGAGCAACACAGCAAAGATTTAGGTTTGTGGGCCACACATGGTCTCTGTCATCCATTTTTCTTTTGTTGTTCTTTCCTAAAACAAAGTCTGTTTTAAGAATCTGTAAAAGAAAAAAAAAAGCCATTTTTAGCGCTTGACTTTGGCCCATACATCATGTAGTCTTTGCCAGTCTTTGCTTTGGGCAATTGGAGTGTGCTGAGTTATGTCAATTAGTGAATGTAGTAGAGATTAGCGTTCCGGAGCTGCCTCTGGGACTCATAATTATCAAGGATGGTAGCTCTTTTGTCCCCTCTGCTCTGCCGTCCTCAGGTTCCTTATGGTCATGAGATGGCTGCCCAAGCACCCAGCAGAGAGAACATACTCAAGGCAGAATCACACAGCACAGTGGCTGCTTGTCTGAGAGACTCATTTATTTGTATTAGTTATTTTATCATAAAGAGATTTTCTTCCCATTTCATTCTCTTTCATACCTTATTCTCTGAAGCAAGCAGCATCCTTTCTGTCCTTCTACAAACTACCAGCAGAGGAAATGGGGCCTCAGGG
>NC_141535.1:47962500-48047500 GCF_021556685.1 Rattus norvegicus
GTGTTTCCCAGACACCGTATATTTGGGATTTCAGATAAAGCTGCTGTGAGTCTACCCCTGTGTCTAGATTGCAGAGAAGCTCACAGTTGTTAGGGAAGAGTCACTAATTTGTCTAGAACAGAGTCGAAATATATGTACAATGCCTGAGATGACCATAGCTTAGAATAAAGATTCTCAAGTCCCTGAGAAAATCAATAGGCAGTGCTCCGACAGCTGTGGTCTATTCATTACTTCACCACATATTGAACACTGAGTTAAAGTTTGTATAGGATGCTCTGTTTTGGTGTCCATAGGCACGATTGTGACCAAAAAATAAGTAATATTAAAAGATTACCCTTTCTTACTGGTAATTTTTAGGTAACTAAAAATTTTAAAGAAGTCATAATGAGCATTATATTTATATCATCTTAGCCCTCTCCCTTTTCCAACTTCTCCTGTGATCCCCATCTGATCCCATAACTTCCTTTCAAATCTGACTCTCTTTCCCTTTATTATTGTTGTATATGCATATTCCCATGTATGTCTACATAAATATAACATGCCGAGTTCATTTAGCATTGCTAGTATGTATATATGTTTAGAGATGATCACTTGGGATTAGATAATGTATCAGCGGGCTTTTTCCTGGAGAAGAGTGAATCACCCTCTCTCGGGACCCATTGATTTCCAATAGCCCTTCATCTAGGGGAGAGGCCTTTTGAGATTTCTCCCATCCATGTCGGCATATGGGATGGTTTACATGTGCTTGGCCCAGGGAGTGGCACTATTAGAAGGTGTGGCCTTGTTGGAGGAAGTGTCACTGTGGGGGTGGGCTTGGAGATTCTCCTCCTAGCTGCCTGGGGATGCTCAGGCTGTTTCTGGCTTCCTTCGGGTGAAGATATAGAGCTCAGCTCCTCCCATACCATGCCTGCCTGGATGCTGTGATGCTGCCATGCTCCTGCCCTGATGATAATGGACTGACCCTCTGAACCTGTAAGCCAGCCCCAATGAAATGTTGTCCTTTATAAAACTTGCATTGGTCATGGTGTCTGTTCATAGTAATAAGACCCTAACTGAGACAGCGTACAAGCTGGTATTTTCATCGTGCTGGTCTTGTTTAGGTGACCACATTGATGAGACCATATTTTATGACTGACTATTCCCTATCATGTGTGGAAGCTATTTCCTCACAGCACGCATCCTGGGACTCTGGGTCTCACAATCTTTATGCCTCTTCTTGAATGTGTCATAAGCCTCAGGTACAGGGGTTGTACTGTATTGGGCGGGGAGGGCAGAGCCCACGGTCAGTTGTTGTCTGCATTTTGTCCAGTTGTAGGCTTCTGTACTTGTCACTGTGTTCTGCAAAAGGAAACTCCTTTGATGGTGGGTGAGAGCTACGTTTACCTGTGGTTATAAGGATAAGCGATTAGGAGGCAGTTAGAAGTTATACTGGCTTAGAAAAGGGGCAGTAATAGGCTCCCATTTAGGCTTCAAGGTCTCGCCAGCCATGAGTAGTTGCTGTTAGGTTTACAATACCAGGCACGTATTCCTTCCTATCAAATGGGCTGTTTGTAACTCTCAAGTTCTGTGTCACTATTGTACCCATAGGCCATCTTGCCTTACTGCTTATTGCCGTGATTTATAGGGTTTATACCTTGATTTCTGCGTTGGTTGCTTACATGGCACCTTTCAGAGACTGTAGTCTTAAGAGATAGTCTTTAGGAAGAGGTTTCTAGGCCACTGGCAGATTTCTCTTTCCAAGTCCTGCGTCTGAAGTTCACGGTTGGTGTTTTCAGCAGCAGAGTCTTATTTGTAACCTTCAGACGTCATGACAGTTCTGCATAGTGGTTACCCTTGGAGTTACTCCGGGAATTAGTGGCAGCATTGCTGGAATCAGGAGCAAATAGCATTGTATGTGTTACTTCCATTGAGACCTTGGTTTTGATGTTGAGCATGGTTTAGTCTCTTCGGTAAAACAAAAGTCTAAGGAAAGCAGAAGAACAGTATAATGATAACAGACATGTACCATTGCAGTGCTGATTTATAACAATAGAAAGATCAATTCCTGCCCATCATATCATCAAAGAGATGGTTTACCATGGTTCTAAATGATAAATTCTACCTGATTAAGTAAATTAGTCTGCAGGTGGCCCTTAGGAAAAAAGAGAAGAAAGGAAGAATATTTAACATTTGAAAATGGTGCTTCTGAGTTTAGCTATCCTCCATGTGTCCTTGTAAAGATGAAGACTCTTCCTTGCTTTCCAACTGGACTTCTTGGACTTTCCAACAGCTTGCAGTCTTTCAGTGATGGTGTTACTGTGTGTGTCTTTCTTTGGGGGTGGGGGAGGATGGGTACATTAGGCTCTTTGGGGGCAGGTTTTTTTTTATGCTCTGGGCTTAGAAAATTATGGGGAAAATGTAGGTGTGAATTATATCTGATATCTGAAGCTATCCCATAGTGACTAACAAAACATGTATTTTAATATATATGTATACATACATATATATATTTCCATTCATATATGTGAAATTTATTTATATACAAAATTTCAGGATCTAATACTTCAACCAACCAAGTCACTTGGGACACTGACAGATTAGGGAAGTGTCAGCGTTCCTTGGGTGAGGCTGGAAGAGGCCTGATGAAGAGTTTAAGGCTAACACACGCCATGACACTCATGTTGAATACTGTGTGTGTCTTAGTCAGGGTTTCTGTTGCTGTGAAGAGACACCATGACCATGTCAAATGGGAGAAGACTGACCTCCAGGCAGCCAGGAGACGAGTCGCACTGCCTAACCTCTCAGTGACACATTTCCTCCAACCAAGTCACAACTACTCCAACAAGGCCACATCTCCTAATAGCACTATTACATGGGCCAAGCGTATTCAAACCACCACATTCCACTCCCTGGCCCACATAGGCTTGTTTAAATACATGAATCTATGGGGGCCATATCTAGGCTTAGCATAATGCAAGATACATTTAGTCCAGCTTCAAAAGTCTCATAGTTTATAACAGTCTCCACAATGTTCAAAGTCCAAAGTTCAATCCAATCACTTAACTGTAATCCCTTATGAAATAAAAATCACATAATCAGATCGCATAACTCCAACATCACAGAATATACATTATTATTCTAAAACTTTATAGTTAGAAAATACTGGACAAAAGCAAGACAGAAAACAAACGGTGCAAACTCCAAATTTTGCATCTCCATGTCTGATGTCAAAGCTCATATTTTCAACATCCTTTCACCAATGACCATCACTGGACCCCTTCAGTGACAAGCCTCAGCTACTCTCGATGACCCCTTCATTCCTTCAAAATCAGTACCATCTGGGTAATTCTTACACATTACCAAGTCCAGCTGCTGCATAAGGTACAGCATTGGCTACCTCTGGAACATATAGCTTCTTTGTGTTCTCAGAAAACCCTTCCCAGAAGATTTCACCTCAGTGACACTGGTCTCTTCTTAATTTCTTAGCTCCAGCTACACAGTATCAATTGTTCCAGTAGTCACTTCTATTTATCACTCCAAAGCCAGAGTCACATGGTTGAAGCTGACAAGTTCTGTTGCTTGCTGGAGGTGGAACATGTTCCCCTTGTTCTATTACATTATCATCAGCTTTCTCTTTTCCAACTCTTTCACTCCCCGAGCTTGGCTGTCCTGGAACTTGCTCTGTAAACTGACCCCAAGCTCAAGAGATCTGAATGCTTCTGTCTCCTGAGTTCTGAGATTAAAGGTGTTTACCATCCTATCTGTACCTAAGCTTTTCTGTCCTTGGGATTTGCTCTGTACTAGTGTCTTAGGGTTTTACTGCCATGAACAGACACCATGACCGAGGCAACTCTTATAAAGAACAACATTTAACTGGGGCTGGCCTACAGGTTCAGAGGTTTAGTCCATTGTCATTAAGGCAGGAGCATGGCAGTGTCTGGATAGACATGGTGCAGGAGGTGCTGAGAGTTCTACATCTTCATCTGAAGTCTGCTAGTCGAATACTCACTTCTAGGCAGCAAGAATGAGAGTGTTAAAGCCCACACCCACAGTGACACACCTACTCCAACAAAGCCACACATTCTAACAGTGCCACTCTCTGAGCCAAGCATATACAAACCATGACAAGCAGGCTGGCCTTGAACTCAGTGGTCTGCTTGCCTCTGTCTCCTAGGATTAAAGGTGTGTACCACCATGCCTGGGCCTAAATTTTTCAGGGCCACTATTCCTCAAGATTCAAAGATCAAAAGTTTATGTCTTCTGGCCTTGAGATCTGGGTCACAGTGGTGCTCTCCATTTCTGGATTGTAGTTCATTTCCTATTAAAAGTCCAAATGAAAACAATCATCAAGTTTCTTGTTCAACTGCAAAAGCATGAACAATAAGCTTAGTAGAGTGGAATCTTGATTCAAGGTCACCATTCCCTTAATCCGTTTATCTCCTTGAACATAGGATTCAGCTCCTTTCTACTTCCTGGTGCCTCTTTATTCTTTGACTCATACATTTTGTATTTTTCCTTTCTAAGCTTGCTACCCTTCATCAAAATGCTCTTCAGAAGAGCAAACTAGAGTACAAAGTCTATGTTGGGCTTTTCTGAGACAACCTTTGAAATCTTAGCCTCAGGTAGAGTCTTCAGACAAGGGCAAAAACCAGCCGCATCCTTCACCAAAATATTACAAGAACAGACTCTAGGCCACATACTAAAATTCTCCTCTGAACCCTCTTGAGCCAGCAGACTTACACAGTTCAAATCACCCTCAGCACCAACGTCTTCCATATTCCTATTAGGGTGGCCCATTAAGCCCCACTTAAAGCTTCCACTGCTTTTCAAGGTCCCAAGATTCACATTCCCTCAAAAAAGTGGGGTCAGTCCTATCATAGCAATATATCAGTCCCTGGCACCAATTTCTGTTTCTGTTAGGGTTTCATTGCTGTGAAGAGACACCAGGACCAAGGTAACTCGTGCAAAGAACAACATTTATTTGGAGCTGGCTAACAGGTTAAGAGGTTCAGTCCATTATCATCATGGCATGAATCATGGCAGCATCCAAGCAGGCAAGGTGCTGGAGGAGCTGAGAGTCCTACATTTTGTTCAGAAGGTAAACAGAAGTCTGACTTCCAGGCAGCTCAAAGGGGGTCTCACTGCTCATCCTCACAGTGACATATTTCCTCCAACAGGGCCACACCTACAGTGACACATCTAATAGTGTCATTCCCTAGGCCAAGCATATTCGAACCACTGCAGGAATCCTTAGCGGGGAAATACATAATGGCTATTCCCTTCTATTCCTAAGTTGTTCTCTTAGAATTCATTTTCTTTTTACTTCAAGAGATAAATACATGTCAGAAAATGCCAGTCTTCAGTGTTTGATAATTCATTGCCTGGATGATAAAGTGGGTTAAGAAGGATCTGGGCTTATCATCTACATAGCTTGCCTAAATGATGAGGACCATACCACAAAACATCTGCCCCCTTGTGCCTGGATACATAGCTATCTACCCAGAGTTATTAATCACCATGGAAAATAAAAATGAAAGACTACTGTTTTGCACAACTCTTGACAGGCCATTGAAAAACACAATATGAAAATGCTTATTAAACACCTTACCGACACATATTAACACTCTTACTAATATTAATGTTGGCTCCATAAACTCATACCACAAAGAAATATGACATCTGTGGAGCATTTAAGCTCAGTAAGTGGGTCACAAAAATACTAAACAGAGACCCAAACTCACTTGGAAGTGTTTACTTTTATTTAAAAACAGACTTCCCAAGTGCCTCTCAGCTTTCTGAATTCATTCAGGACAAGAATGAAAATACCAAACGACTTCCACCAGAATCTGAGCCAAAAACTACAGTGGAAACAGCATTCAGATTTCTCCAGGTCAAAGTCTTCCATCAGCGAGTCTTATCCCCCGCAACTGCATGGGTACCTGGACATCCATCATCGTTTCTTGTCTCAGGGTTTAATTGCTGTAAAGAGACACCATGACCATGGCGACTCATAAAGAAACATGTTTAATGGGGGCTGGCTTACAGCTTAGAGTGTCAATCCCTTATTCTCATGGTGAGAAGCAGGCAGATGTGGTGTTGGGGAGGTAACTACAGTGTTCTACATCCGAATCCACTGGCAGCAAGAAGAGACAGTGAGCCCCTAGGCCTGCCTTAATATCCTGAAACCTCGAAGCCTACCCTCCAGTGACACACTTCCTCCAACAAAGCCATGTCTATTCCAACAAGGTCTTACTTCCTGATAGTACTACTCCTTATGGACTTATGGAGGTCTTTCCATTCCAGCCACCTGAGCTCTTACCAACTCCTTCCCTGCTGATGGTTTACCTGGCACCCTGTCCTGGCTCTGGTGTCACTCCATTACCCATAGGAAGGTGCTGGGAAAAATACTTAATTTTTTTTTTTTTAAAAAAATTACAATGGCTCTCAATCATTCAAAAAAACTGTTATTTTTCTTTTATACTTTCACAGTAGTTTGTTCTCAGAACACGTAATCATTTGTACTTTGAGCTACTGGCTGGGCAAAAAAAAAAAAAAGAAAAAAAAAGAAAAAAAAAAGAAAAAAGTGAAAGAAAGATTTAACTACCTTTTCTCCCTAAAGAACAACATTATATTGCTATTAATATAGTCTTTGTTTTGCTTCTCTCTGACACACATGGCTTCTCTAAATATTTTACTCAGTTTTTTTTTTTCCTTTTGGGGTTAAGTACTCAATTCCAGGGAATAAAAAGAAAAACACCAAAAATACAATTTAAAAAATATTATGAGCTTGGTTGCTTGGAATTATCTTTCAACCCCTTATTTATGCCATAGAAAAGTTGCTATCAATTTTGTCAAATTTTAATGAAATCCACTAGCATTCTTACTTATCACTATCAGGGTCACGATTTCTTTCCTTTTTTATCTCATGTTTAAGATCAAATGTGGCATGAGAGAACTGATAGTCTTGTATCAGCTTGACATATCTGATCTCATTAAATATGACAGATAAAGAGCTTAAAAGGCAAACATTATCAAATCGAGTTAAGGAACGATGCTTTGTTCTGTCTAAATTTGTTTTGAGGCAGAACGAATTAGATTTATGTTATTATCTCTTTATTTCCAGATTTCAGGTCTGGTTTTGTTCTGGTTATATCACCATCTTAATTAGCACATCTAGGAGTGTCTGCCATAGTAACTATTGTTTGTTTTGGTCATTCTTCGGTCACTTGTAAAGTATCCCTTATTCGCCTAATATAATTGTCATCTCTGAGGCTTACTGCCTCTGCTAACCTAGGTCTAGTCCTGGAAGCTCCTAGCCTCGGTACAATCTAATCTGGGCCTAGAAAGTTTTCAGCTTCTGAGACTTGTTGTTGAATAAGCTCACCCTCTCTTGTTCATTCTGATTTCTGTCTGGTTCAACTCAGCTGTTCTGCTTCAAACTTCTCTCCAAGCTGACTAATTAGATCTGGATTTCCTCTTTGTGCCTCTCTTGTATTGTCCTGCTTGGCCTCAAATTATCTCTGTCAGTCTGTTCTAATTTTCTGGTTCCTTTTCATTCTCTGACTCACTCTGTCTTTACCTGTGTCTACCTTATTCTCTCTCTCTCTCTCTCTCTCTCTCTCTCTCTCTCTCTCTCTCTCTCTCTCTCTCTCTCTTATTCTGAGACCTGTCTCCCTAGCACTGCCCTGGTAAAATTGCCTCCTCCCTTCTTTGTACTTTCCTGGAAGTAGCCTCCCTTTTCTCTCTCTCCTCATGAAATCTCTCTTCTCATGAGATATTCTGTTTGGCCAAATCTTCCTCTGACCCATCACTTTTTCTGTCACTTAATTAGACATCACTTTCAAACATTGTGCTTCCTTCCTCAAACTAACTTTACCTTCATCGTTTGGAATTAAAGGTGAATACTGTTCCAGCCAGAGGGGTTAAAGGTGTGTCCCAAGGCTGAGACAACACCACAACTAGAAATATATTTTTCCAGTGAAACAACACAATCTCAGGGTTGACAGCGTGAGCAGGTATCCTGCAATAGTCATCTATATTAGTTTTGAACCTACACTTCACTCATTGTCTACTAGGTGAAAACGCAGCAAAGTAATAGGGTGGGATGAAGCCAAGAACAGCCTAGCTTGAGGGGCTATGGGGCTTCTCAACAGAGAAGATGCCTTCGTGGTCAACTTGCTAACAAGTGAATTTAGACTCAGACCATCAATTCTAAGTGATTGTATCTGCCTCCTACAGCAACGTCATCTGCCAGATATGCCATTGAGATAGAAGTTCCTGTGTGTCCTCTCATGTTGGACTGTGACCTCTGTTCCTGATACTTTACCCTGCTTACACAGCCTTGTACTGTAGCGCAGGTGATGTCAGTTTCTATGACGATTAGGGGTGAAAATCTCGGTAGAAAATGGCTCATCTTGATAGCCGGATCTCAACCACTCTGGGGATTACTCTGATTTGTCGTCTATGCACAGTGCTTGTTCTCCTTGCAGAGACACTCACCGATTATACTTTTATATATGCAAATCGTTCCCTCGCTGTCAGAAGGGGAGGGGACTGGTACCAAAGAATGCCTTTTATCTCTTGAGTTGACAGCTGACTTCGTCTAGATGGCCTGGAAGAGTCTTCCAGGCTGCTTGTTATTTGTTAGTGTGCTGGCCTTTTATGTTCTGGTACAATCTGTTTTAAAGAGCTGAAGCCAGCTTATAACACAGTGACACTGCATAACCTTGCCTTTTATTTCTGTCTCTTGTGCCCGATGGTTAAATAGGTACATTACACAGCGTGTGGCATCCTGATGGTATCTTTTTGTCTGCCTCCTCTGTGTTCAGTATCCTGCTTTCCTCTTAGCACCATGGCAATCCTGCTTTTTCCCCTTTCCTCTTACCACTACAGCAATTCTGGCTCAAATTTTCCCTCTGGCAATTCTGGTTTTTCCCCTTTTGAAACTAGGCGAGCACAGATATGGCAGTCCTTTAAGAAAACATTGCCGAGGTCACATTGTTTCTAGCTGTGCCCCTCTTTCAGCCTGGCCCCTTCTCCTTAGCCTCTTTGCAGTTCACGAAGTAAGCCTGCTACCCTTGCTCTCCCCAGTTCTCAAAGCCTTTATGGCTGGACAACCTGTTCTGGTTCCTTTCCGTCTCTGTCACCAGATACTCCTATCCTGTCCCCTGATCCTGAGACTCAAAAGCTTGACAGTTTACTCTTCTGGCCCAGAAACCTTTCCTCCTCTCTCTCTTCCCAGCTCTGTTTTGTCAGACTTATTGCTTTTCTGGACTGTAACACTGCATCTTTCACATCTCCTGGGTTCTGTTTGGGCTCAGTAATGGTGAAGATTGACTAATAATGACAGCACATATTGGACAAACGTACTGAACCACACAGCCCAAATTAAGTAGATAGTATAGGAATTACCTAGCAAATTATTAGTAATGTATAATTAATTAATTAATTAATTAATAGGCAGGAGGTAAGAGTGTGCAGGGAATTTCTTCTCTCTGATTCTTATTTCAGGTATTTTTTTTTTATTTAAGTAGCCCTCCCGTTTTTAAAACTTCACTACTCTTTCTTTGTTTACTCATGTATGTGTGCATGTTTATGTGTTGGGAATGTGTGCACTGTGGCTCACATGTGGAAGTCAGAGGACAACTTGTGGGGTTTTGTTTTCTCCTTCTTCAGTCTTGGCAGATCAGAGTCAGCTGGGTAGGTTTGGCAACAGGGCCTTTACTTGCTTATTGCTCTCTCCGGCCTTAGGTGGACCTTCTCTTAGTCTTCTAGTTTTTAGTCTTCAATTCCCCTTCCTTGTCTGGGCTTTAGAGCTGTCCTAGTTTGCTATGTATCATTGTGACAGAACACTGACCAAATACAATTTGGGGAGGAAAGGGTTTACACGGTTCAGATGTCCTGATTACAGTCCATTGTCTGTTGAAGTCGGGACAGGAACTCAAGGCAGGAACCTGGAGACAGGAACTGAAGCAAAGACCATACACCACTGACTCACTTTCCACAGCTTGCTGTAGCTGGTAAAGCTCCAGCACAGGGAACCTTGTTTTATTTGGACAGGACATTAAAGGTACAGCAGAACTACTTCTGATAATGTTACAGAATTGAGGCAGTGTGAGAATATATGAGAGTACACACACACACGCATGTGTGTGTGTGTGTGTCTGTGTGTGTGTCTGTCTGTGTATGTGTGTATGCACATGTATGTATTGGGAATTAAATGTAGTGAGCTTAGGGCTTTGTGCATGAGAAGCAAGAGACTGAGCGCTGAGCTCTACCCAATTTCGGGCTCTGTGCTTTCTACACTGACCAGGAAGAAGTGTTCATAACATGTGCCTGGCCAAGAGTAATGGCAAATGATTTGCTGTGTTTCTGAAGGAGCTGCAAAGTCTGTAGTGACAGCAGAAGTGGAGACCTATTGAGGGCCCAGGCACCTTGACATGTGCTCACTTCTTAAGTCCTGCTTAGTGATCAGGCAATGATATCAAATCTGAACTTCTGTTCAGCCTAGTATGTTGGACATAGAAGCATTGTCCTAGCTGGTTGAGCTACAGACCAACATATCTCTGCATCCTTAAACCTTTTCAGATTACAAGAAATTTGGGGGTATCAATGACTGTAAGCAGACACTGATACATATTGGACAAAACCACTGAACCACACAGCCAAAATTGAGAAGATACTATAGCAATTATCTAGCAAATTATTTTGTGCCAAAGGTCTAATGGGATTATTTTGGACTTAGGTTGATTTTCTTTTTCTCTTTTGGATTATGCAGCCAGTCTGACTTGGCTAGGAAACATGCAAGTTAAGGGGAAGGCTGTGGGCTCTGACACAATGACTAGCATTAGCAGAATGAAATAGAGTCATGTCCATGGAAATAATGAAATCCCTTGTGTTTCATCTGGGCTTTGAAAGGAATGGGAACAAGGAACAGAAAATGTAACTTATTTTTGGCACCAAGAGGTTAAAAGGGAGTTAAAATCCGGCATTCCAAACTCAAGTTTCCTAGCGTAACATTTGAGGTTATAGAGAAAAACTAACAGCAAATACTCGCCTCTGACTGATGTTGGTTGGAATGGCTGACAACACAGGCCCAACTTTCCAGATTTCTGCTCTGTTTTGGGCAAAGGAAGTTTCAGGCAGAGCCTGTCTTTCCCTGAGTTAGATCCACGTCCTCTGGATTTCTTCAGTTAAGAGCCACACAATCCACACTCATGGTGAACAGAGCTATTATTTAATGGAATCTTTCCACTGTGAAAAAGTTATTTTAATTGGCCTAAAATAATACTAAATGAGAAGAGCCAAGTACATGACCTCTGGCCCGACTGGTGTTTCAGATATCATAACCCTCATAGTTTCTGGTGAGAGTCTCAGGCCTGCCTCTGAAGAACGTCCAAATGGAAATCAATTCATAGTGTTTAGAACAGGGTTTTGCCAGTCAGTGTATATTATAGCTCATATAAGCCCTGACTATAGAACTTCCTTCCTTGGGTTTTACAGAGTTCTTGTTTGTTGACATTCAGGGTGTGTCTAGAGAGTGTATTTTTGATTTATGCTACGCACCTAGGCAGTGTGCCCTGGACATTGGAGGATCTGGTTTATACTCTGTGGTTTATTTTTGTGGTTGTATGTTTCTTATGTTTTGCTCATATGCCTTCAAACTTCTTAGGGAAAGCTTGACAGCTCATTTTTATAAATCAATAAATAAGTAAGTAATACATCATGGATCAAAGACCACGGAACAGCACCACAGAGAGAATTATATTGTCCTAGGCACTTAGGTACTTATAATGATGATATCCTTGGACTTGAGGTCTAAGACATTTTTCATTAGAACTATTAGATTGCATATAAGATCAACAATTACAAACACTCTAGTCAGTATGATTAAAATTTAACAGGCTTCTTTTACAGGCTTCAGAGTTTAGTACTCTCATGTCCTCTCCTTTGGCCTGCCTTCTTCCTGTAGTTCAAAAATTCTCTTGTTTGACTTCCAAAAGCTACTCTGTTAATACCTCTTAAAGCCAGAGGCAGAATTGAAGTAGAATAAAGCTTGGAATTCCTGAGTCTTTAATGAGCCTCCAAGGAGCCAGGTCTAGTTTAGGAATTCTACCCGGCCACAAGCCTGCCTATAAGTCTACATGTAGCGCGTCAGTCTTGAGGACACCGAGGGACTTCTTAGGAACTATAATCTGGAATGTACACTATGTATCTGTGTCTGTCACTGTCTCCTGTCCCCCAACATGGCCCTGGCACAGATGCTTTGAACATTGTTTGCCAGATTCATGAACAACTATACTCAAAATTTAAAAGCAGACAGAAAAAAAAACCCAAAACAAAACAATAAGATTTGAATGGATGGTATCCAATTTTCTAATATCTCCTTATCACCTATATTTCAAAGCAAAAGCAAAGAGAATTTTCAAATAAAGGAATATAAAAACACAGAGAAAAGGAGGGGCGAGATGCAAAGAAGACAAGAGGTTATGATTGTTCTAACAGTGTGACTCTTTTGCTGGTAATATGCTTGATTTTTTTTTTTAAATCTATTACTGTCATTTTTTTTCCTGCTCTACAATGCAGGCAGTGGGCAGGCCCAAGGAAAATTATAGTTGTTGAAATTTGTTCTAAAATCATCGGCACAGCCTTCCCTTTAATCATTTTATTACCTAATAATAAGATCAACAGCAGTAAAGTAGCTGCTATGTTTTGAAGCCTTGTTCTTTGCCAGGTATGAGCTAAGGGTACTAAATGCATAAGTACACGGTTCCTGTGTCAGCCTTGTGAAGCAGGTGCCTTGATCTCCGCCATCCTACCGATGAGATCAGGAGGGTTAACCAAGATAAATTCTTGCCTGGGCTCACAGTGCTTTTTCGTGGCAGTTTTGAACTCAGACTGTCTGGTCTCACACCTCCTCTAGGGTGCCTAGTGTCCTCCCAGCAGCTTCTTGGAGCCGGTAACCCCAATTACAACACTCTTTCAGGCTCGAGGCCTTACAAGGTTTGCATTCTAGCCAGATGTGGGTTGTAGACTGCATAATTGTGTGTGTTGCCGCAGACTCATATGTTGATATCTTATTGTCATTGTTAATGGTATTCTGAGGTGGGACTTGGGAGGTGTTGGGTTATGAGGTCAAGCCCTCAGACATGGATTTAGAGAGCTTTTTGACCCTTCTACCATATGGGGACATAGAGAAAGACTATGGACAAGAGGTACGGCCTAGTCAAACACTGCATGTGATGACACAGGGATCTTGGCCTTTGAAGCCCTCGGAATTGGGAGAAATAAGTTTCTGATGTTTGTAAGCCACCCTGTCTGCACCATTCACCTCCAACAGCCCCAAATGGACAAAGTTAATGGGCTTTTCTAACCTCACACCCTTCCAAACTTGTTTATGTTCTTGAGAGCCTTGCTCTGAAGAATAAATTCTTGCTATTAGGTTAAGAGCTGATAATGAGTTAAGTTGTGATTATTCCAAGGGAATTCATTTATATATTTAACAGAAGCTCTCTGAAGACTGTGCTTTGCCCAAGGGAGGGATTGCACTGTTGTGAAGTTCAAACCGTTGGCAGATATTTGAAAAGGGGGGCCCTAATTTGGTCCAGGCTGACTACTCAGAGCCATTCGCATCCCACTGAGGGAGCAGATACCTCTTTTGCTTGTGTTCTGGGAAGATGTGATGGGGAGAGAGTGGTGTGTGTTCTTCCATTATTTACAATGCATCCTAGTCAAGCTTATCCGTATGTATATACTCATTTCCCCCTTTGGCTCTGACAGCACCTAGGAAAGCTTTGGCCTGAATCCCTGGTGGGCAGTGTGGAGGAAGAAGAGACTGCCTGGTCTTTTTCATTGGCATCTGCAAGCAAATGTGCTTTTCTGTGGGTGGCTGTGTTCTGAATCAATGTCAGAGTTTTCTCTGTAGTGCTATTGTTTGTTGTGGTCTGTGTGTGGATGGAGAAAGAAGATGTGGGTTGGGGGATGCAGAGGGATTAGTGGAAGGAGGAGAGGGAGAAAGAACTTAAAAAGCATCAGATTAATTGGGAAGTGAGTGCTTTTAGGTGAGACATTGAAAATTAAAAACAAATAATCTTGAATTAACTGATTTCAGCTCTATATATTTAGTCAAATAACCATGATTCAAAAGCTCAGGAAGAAGCATTGGTGGTGGGAAGAACAGTGTTGCCGAGCCCAAAGGCTTTAATGTCCCACTCACCTTGCTGGCTGTAACTCACCTCCGAGGCTACGAGATCCTCTCTCTTCGTGGATATCCCATTACTCGACGATAACGACTCAAATGTTTGTCCTTTTCCTTCAAGGACTCTGCCAGCTGTCTTAGGTTGTCCAGTTGTGGTCCTCTCAAAAAAGCAAGTATTTTGAAAATGACCAGCCACAGAGAAGAGACCAAGCAAACAGGGAATGGGACAAAAGCACGGAAGCCAAGCAAATTGTGTTTCAGGGAAGTCCTGGCCAGCCAGTGTAGCACCAGTCTTACTTGGAGGTCTGGAACGGAATTTTCATGCCTTCGGGCAAGGGAACTGTGATTCAAACCTCCCCACTTGCTAGACACTACTTTGTCTATCCAGCTTTTGCCTCATTTCCCCTCAGGGTTGATTTTTCAGGCGGGTGTGTACAGAGGGGTCCGAGGGCACTTCTCCTAAGAAGACTAGCTGCTGGCTATTGGAAGCACAAGCTATGCCAAGGAGAAAGACTTAGAAGAATGTGAAGGAGATATTTGAGGAGGTCCAGGTGGGGAACCATTCTGTTCCATTCCACCACACGCCGGGAGAAGACTCTCTTGCCTTGTTAAGCTGCCAAGCCACAATCAAATGGAATATACATGGATAGACAGATGGTAAACAGCCACTTGAGGCTAAATATCATTGTCAGATGAAACCAAGTCTTACCCTCCCGTCCGACTGCTTCGGAAGTTCCAGGACACACGGGGACAAGGTCTGCTCTGATTTCCCTTGAAGAACAGGGTAACAGGTTTCCACATGGTTTAAAGGCAGAGAGAGTTGTCTGTTCTTTTGGGTGGCATTCAGAGTCTTATAAAGGAAACTCATCTAAAAGGCAATCATAAAAAACGATAAAAACAAACAAAAGGATAGTTGGGGGGAGGGACCCTTGCATACTCAAATATTCCGAACAGCCAATGTATTTCTGCTCACTTTCAGGCAACCATCTTATTCCCTCTGCAGGCACTTTTTTTTTCTTAAATGAGCCACTTTATTTTCTTTGAAAACACCTACATACTTAAACTGTTTTCCTTATGAATCAATTTTTTTTTATTTGACAGAAGTTAAGATACTTGTGCCCATAAAAAAAAAAGCCATGTGTTTTTCAAGTGTTAGAAAAAACAGGTCTCTGGCACTAAACAAAGCTGAGACAGGGACACAGGGCAGCAGCTGCAGGGTGACAGAAAAAAATGGGAGATAATGAGGCATGTGAGAGAATGTATAATTTAATGTGGGGCCTTGAAGCAAGTGGGAGGAAGAGGGCCGTAAATGAGAAAACAGTTAAAAATAGCGACTAAATTGACTTTAAATCCAATAACACAGAAGATGAATCAATTAGTGCTTAAATGTTGGGAGAGGCATGGTGTTGTGAAAGAATCTGGAAAAGGCGGACAGATTTCTAGTCTATGAATTTAAATTCATAGGACCAACAATCTCTCTGCCTCGAGAAATTTATACGCCGGTGTTCCTCCTCGCAGTAGCTGACAAAATGACTTCCTTCCCACTTTTCTGAGACGCGGCCCAATCTGTTAGAAAAGCCTCCGTTTGCAGTTTTCTGAAAACATTGCCCAAGATGTATGGCAAAAATGTGTTCACGTTTTAGAAAATCCTCGTAATTCTGCTAAACTGTGGCTCTCTCTGCATATGGATATTAGAGGGGCTTCTCAGGGGCTGACCTGAGTTGTCTGTTTGCCGCAGGGCTGGCAGGGGTATGAGGGAGTCATGGATATTAGCCTGTGGTCCTCTCTGTTGCCTTATTATTACTATTATTATTATTATTATTAAACTTCTTCCTGGCTTTTAATTTATATTATCCCTGTTTCTGGGTATTAGATCCGGTAACAGTAACACCCCTAGCTTTCTGGCGAGTGTGGATTCCACTCGGAGTTATGGAAAGTCTTGAAGAGCCGGAAGGCATTTGAAGAGCCTGAAGGCATTTTGAAGAGCCGATTGGCTAGCGATCTGCTTGGAGCGGCTCACCTGAAGCTTGCTTTTGTGGAGGTAGAAGTCTGAACAACGTTAGTGATCTTTCCATTTGTAGGAAAATACAAATGCCCCTCAATCTGGGATAAAGTTATGTCCCAGGAAGCTGAAACTCCCCTAAGTCAAACTCTATTGAGTATGCCAAGCCTACCACACATTCTGGTTCAGTCTACTGTGCATTCGCGATCTGTGCATTGGTGATGAGCTGATCTCTTTCTCTGGGGATCTCGGGTTCACTGCTGCACCTCAGCACTGCCACAGCCGTGTGCAACTTCTTAAAAAAATGCCAAAATTTAAAATTTCTACTATTTTTTCCCTCGTGTGTGTGTGTGTGTGTGTGTGTGTGTGTGTGTGTAGTATATGTTCGCGTGTATGCTTGTTTCAATAATATGAACGGGCACACGTTGCGTGTGTGGATGCGTATGTGCAAGTAGAGGCCAGAGGTTAAAGCCCAGTATACTCCTTGATTGTTCAGGGTACCTTAGTGAACGGGAAGTTTACCTAGCAGGTCTTTGCACTTGTGTGTCGAGCACTTTATCCAATGCTGACCCAGCTCCCTAGCCTGCCGCATTGCATTCTTTACTGAGAGCATATCACCTCATCCTGGAAAACCACAAGTCCCACCATTGTGAGTGAGTGATGTCTCTGTGCTCTCTGCAATAAATACCCACTTCTCACTGGTTGAGCACATGAAGGGATTTTAAAAACAATACTATAAAAACCATAAAAACTATAAAAATCTTTTGGAGTCTTTCTCCAAAAGAATATTTTTCTTTCAAAATGACATTTTCATTTAAAATTTTGGAACATTAAGAAGCCTTTTGTTTTTAATTAAATGTCCAACCAACACCTTTCCTATACACTCCAAGTTCACAACATCAAACTGCCTTCAAATAACCGTGTACTTCCAATGGTTTCAACGTTGCAGTTTTTCTCCAATTTTCCTCCAAACCAACGATATAAAAGTACCGAAGGAACATGCTGGCATTTTTCCTTTTAAGAGCTTAGAAACTGTGCTCAATGATGTTCATTGGAAGAATATATTTTGCGAGGAACTCTGTATCAGAATATTATGACCACCCGTGATCTCCAACCCCAGCTCATTTATATTTAGATAGGATTTCTAAACGGTGAGCCCTCCATCTCAGAACCATCTCACGTGCCTGTTAAAATTCTGATCCCCCCAAACAAAACGAAAGGGCGTAAGCGTGAAATCAAATCCATATCTTCTTCAACCTACCCGCTCAAGGTGATTCTGGGGATGGTGAGATGTTGGAAATGCTGTCCCATGTGCAGAGTGGGGCATTGACAAAGCTGGCCAGTTGTCTTCATCTGCTGTGATCTAGTGGCTTTTCCACATGTGGCCCTTTTTGCACTTTGCTTTTTTTTTTTTTAATGCCTTCAAATGTACCTTTGTAATGAATTCACTTTGATGTACTAAGGACTTGACTTGTCACCCTTCTCAGTCTGTATGCAGGATGGCCGAGGACAGAAAGGCAAACATGGATAATTAGCTTTGTCCTGGTGGACTTGTGGCCATTGTGTTAGAGCAGTTACTGGCAACAGAGAAAGCTCCTCATTGACTGTCACATGGCCAATGGAACTCCACACCCACACTTACCTCCTCACCAGTTGGCTCTTCTGAAGCACTAAGTGTTAAGTCCCTGGAAACCAGAGTCCGGATAGGGGTCGGGCAAAACCAGCATAAATCTTCTGTCTCTCGTGGTTTCTCTAAAAGTTTATAATTAGGGAAAATTCTTCCCTTGCCCCAGATGAAAACTTGTATAGTTCCATGACCTTTTTGGTCTTAAAAAAATGTGGTCTCACTGGAATCATTTATGATGTCTAATTTCATGTCATAATCAAAACTTAGAACTTGAATTAAAATAGAACCCCCCTCTACCCCACCCCATAGAGCAGAATAAAATAGAATCTCCATTTTCCCCAGCGACACTTGCTCTGGGCTGTCTACTTGCTTTGGCCTTGATTCCCTTCCTTTTTGTTAGCCTTGGATATTAATCCTTATGATTAGGATGAAGTCAAGGGGAGGCTGGGAGACCTGAGGATTAGCAGGGTTTACCCATGGTTCATGTGGTCTTCGGTTGGTCAGACACTCCTAACACCGGAGGACCCAGTCTGTGCTTCAATATGTGTCTTGTGATACAAGTGATGCATACCCCTTCTCTTCCCCCACGTTCCTTCTCTCTGCTTTCTTTTTCAATCTCTTTCCTTGTTGGAACGTTTTGTGCACACTTGTTTACTGTAAGACAACCCTCTGTATCAGTTGGGATTCCCTAGAGGGATATAACCGAGCAGAATTATATATAATGTGTGTGTGGTGGATGTTATGTGTGTGTATTAATAAAAATGATTTATTACGTTGGCTTCCATGATATGGGCGAGGCAAAGACCTTGAGAACCTGGTAGGTGTTCCAGCCCCACAAAGCTGGATACCACAGAAGTTCTAAATTGGTGCTGAAGACCTGGAACATTCCCTGGTAGCTACTGGTCTTCAGTGCACATTAGAAGTCTAGTGCTAGTGAGCGATGGTGACAGCAGTGACAGCAGCAGCCACGGGGACAGACCCGCTCACAAGCAGGAAGCCAAGACGGGTAGGCAAGCAACACTAGTTTTTCCTTGGACATTGTTCTATCTGGGTCACCCAGTGGAAGGTGGTGAGGGAGGGTCTTCTCCCTCAGTTAATTCTTTCTGGCAATGTCCTCAGAAATCCACCCCATGATTCACATCCCATAAGGCTTAGAACTCAGATTAACTATCAAGTCACCCTGAGCCCCATTTTCAGTGGCTTTCCATGGGTGGCCACACTCATGCCTTTCCACAAAGACAGATTTCTGGCACAGTCCAGTCTACAGCCCCTCAGGCCCTCCCTGCTTCCTTTAGATTAGTAGCTGGCTGTTTCAGGTATCTATCCCTGTGTCCCAAATGACTCAGTGACTTAAAGTGAAAGTGATTTCCTACGGTTCTCTAGGTATGCTGAGTGTTTACATGCAAGTTTTATCTGATTCTACTTATGTCTTGCTTCCAGCTAGAGGCTTAGATGGCAGGAGGATCCAAAATAGTCTACTTTGTGAATGTAATGGTGGTGCTGGCTGCTGCTGGGGCACCCCCACTCTTCCTCAAAGGTGGAGTCACCTGGAAAGCTCAGTGGGCCTCTTCTGCTGTTATAGGAACATGGCGGCATGTGGCAGCCTTGGTGCAGTGTTCCAAGAGAAACAGAGACAGAATCAAGACACAAGGAATGACCAGTGGGATTTATAGTCAGTTTCATTTTTTTTTCTCCACATTCTAATAGGTGCCTGTAGAGGCGGGAATGGAGGGTCATACTTGATTTGGTCCTCATCTTCCACCTTGTTTGAGGCAGAGTCTCTCGGTTGGGTTCTGCTTTGTACTGCAGGCTAGTTTCCATAAGATTTCCCATGGATTCTTTCTTCCTTTGCCATCTCTGTGTAGGGGCTCTGGTGTTACAAGTATTGCGGCCCAGGCACATACTTTCATATGCTCTCTGAGGATTCGAACTCAGACTTGCAAGCTCATTTGGCAAGCACTGCGAGTCATCTCCACAGATACGTGGTCAGATATTTTTTTAAAAGACGTTTTGGCGTTTAGATTTATGCCAAATACCAGTTTTACCGTGTTCCTATCCCAGCAGAAGGGACCCACTGACCTTTCCCAGCGACCCCACTAAAGAAATCCCCTGATGCTGGATTTGAAATCAGGCAAGCTGAAGACTAGATGAACCTAGATGAACACATAAAACTGTTTATCTTAAAGAAACCCTCTATAAACATTCTGAAGCCCTGTATGTGGACAGCACGAGCTGGTTCTTGAAAGTCGTGTGTGTATTATTCCATTGTAAATTCTTTCTCTGTGTGGCTTCATTTCTCCTTTAAAACGCAGTGTTTATTGTATTGGGTGACTTAGCCAAAGTCCTATTTTAGCATTTTGCTATATTTACTCAAAGAAGATGTCTGAAGGGAACCTGACCTCTGAGCAAAACGATAGCTTTGATTGTAGTCGCAGAGTCCTGTGGAACAGGTTGCTCAGACCGGCCACCTGCTTTTCTTAGAGCCTTACAGGGGCATTTCAGCAGCCGGCAAAAGCCCACCACTGAGAGGATACAGCCATTTTGCCAGCAATTCGTCCATAGTTGCTAACTTCATGTAAGGTGAGGTCAGCCTGGGGTCTCCAAATGAGTGCTAGAGAAAGAAACAAAAAAGACTTTCTTTTCGCCTTTCTTCCTAGTTCAGTTTTAGTTGTTACTGAGTCAGGATATGCTATCTGAAGCTCAGGCTGATATTTCAAGACCAAGAGGGTACATACTGGAAGACAGAATGCCTTTTTAAATTTTTTTATTTTTAATATTTTAATTTTTTTTTAACCAAAAATAGTCAAAAAAGATCTGGAAGATCCTGGACTGCATTGCAAATGCCACTCATGCCACTTTCAAACCTCTTTACTCTGGGGGAGCAAAATGTTACTCTCATTTAGTTACTGATGGTTGAGTGTTTCAATCGTAGCCTACAACATCCTAAGCTAATATAGTGGTTATTGTTGTAGACAGGGGAAGAGTTAATATTTGAGCTTGTCATGCAGATTTAAACAAATACATACAATAGTTGAGAGAATTAAGACATGATGCTAAGCCGTAGCAAACAGGAGCCCGAAGACTCACGTACACACCCGCTAAACGCAAATCCTTAGAAAGTGCACTTGTTATGCTCTATGCTCTCGAAGCCTGGACCTTCCCGTTTGTCCTTTTGATAACAAGTTGCTTATGTAAGATTTTAAAATTCTTCATAGTTAAATCTTTGTAATGCCCAAAATGCCCAAAATCACATTTTAAAACTAGAAGTTGGGGGATAAGCTTTTGGCAGGTGATTGCCCTGGTTTCTTGTCTTGCTGTGACAAAAATACGGGAGAGGAGAGGTAAAGGCGGGGGACTGGGAGGAGTGGAGGGAGAGGAGGCCGTGGTCGGGATGTATTGTATGAAGGAATCATCATCATCATCATCATCATCATCATCATCATCATCATCATCATCATCATCGTCATCGTCGTCGTCGTCGTCGTCGTCCTGGACAGAGCAATTTATGAAAAGGACTTATTTGGAGTCACAGCTAGAGACGAGGCAGCTTCCTTTAGTGAGCTTTGGTGGCAGGTCATGTTGTCAGCACAGGAAGGAAGCAGAGAGAGAATGAAGGCAGCCAGTTGCCTTCTTCCTCTATATTCAGTTAGGGACCCTACCCATCCCCTGGGATGCTGCTGCCCACTTCGGTTAACCTATGCGGAAACTCCATCAAAGACATGCGCAGGTGCTTGTCTTTTTGCTCAGTCTAGATCTGAGAAGACGCCAACCAGTACTGACCATTACAGTGATCATGGAGAAGTTATTTGAATTTACTGTACCTTAGTTCCTTCAGATTACCAAATAGTACTCAAGTTAATCATGTCAGATTACCAAATAAAAACCATATTATTAATTATAGTATAATAATCTGCTTTTAGTTCTCATTACGATCCTGATGGTCGGAAACAATATAGGCATTTACCACAGTGGCTGATATGTGGTAAGTTGTCAGTGGGCATTAGCAGGTACTAGGGGTGAGATGAAACATGCTATTCTGGGACAGTTTAAACAAGGATGATTAGTTTTAATCTTAATGTTATGTATTTCTGCCACTGTTTTTATGTTAGAATTGCAAAAAGACAATAATCTTTTCTCCTTATTTTAGAAAACTCTTGAAATGTTTTCTTCCTATCATTTATGCTTGTAGAGTTAGAAAATGATCCATTGGAAAATAATGATCTAAACTTGACCCAGAGGTATTAGAGGATGGTGAGGATAGGATGGATCTGAAACTAAACTTGCCCACTTATTTCTAGAGGATTTGGGGTGAAAAGGCCAAATTTAGGTAGATGACTTAGAGTTGGTGGGCAAACCAAGACTTTTCAGTTACTGAGGGATCATTCTTCCTAACGCGTAGAGATGACTTCTACTTAGTTATTCCCAGGGAGGAAGGCTGAGTTTCCACCCTCACTGCGAGTGGGAGCTATGAACTTGTGCCTTCAGATGAGAGGCATCGATATGGAACCCGTGAACTACACTCACCGGGAATGATTTTCTGCAGTCAGCCACGACTGAGGGCTACCTGGAGGGGGAGTAGGGTAGCTCAGGTGAAGAAGGCAAGAACAGCAAGAAGCACCAAAAGGGCTAAGCTGCCCAAGTCATCATCTTCAAGAAAGGCCAGTGGCTGAAGACTAGAGAGAAAGTGATGATTCGTGACTCCCCTGGAAGGACAGATGCACAGTGTCACTTTGCAGTAAATTCTACCAGTTTGCCCTGAAACTGACACATTTGAGTGTGGCAAGCCAAGTGGCACGCCATGGATACCCAAGAGAACCTCAACGATGTGTTGACTAGGGTCTAGTCTACTTGAAAGTAATTGCAGGTATTGTCTAAAGCTGGGCCACCTACTGAGACAGACAGCGGACGCTGAGGAAGTTCCAGTGAGCCTCAGGAAGGCTAGTTTCAGTCTTAGGTCAGATCCCAAGGGTTAGGTGGAACATCGCAGCCGCTTACAGTGACTCCCACGTAGAAGGTGGAGGAAAGAGAGCACTTTTGAAAATCCTAAGGAACAATGAGGAAGATTGTGGAGGAGAGGGTGATGGAGAATGTTTTTTTCTTTTTTCTTGACTGAATCCATTTAACTTATTGACCCCTCTTTTACAATCGCTTCCATTAGCTCATTGAAAATTTCATATAATATATAGATCCTATTTACTTTCATATTTAACTCCTTCCAGAGCTGCCCCTACCTCCCTGCCCATGCCTTCTTAACTTCCCACAATCCCTGTAAAAATGTAATACCCCACAGACTCCAGTTTGTGCTAGCCACGTACTTTTGGGTGTGAGGCCACCCACTGGAGTGTGGTCTGCTCACACTAGGAGCCACACCCTTAAGGAAACTTGACTTTCGCTCCCCAAGAAAGCCATCTACCATAGCTTCTCAGTGTGGAGACTTGGGACTTCCTTTCCTCTCCACTGGAATGTCGCCTGGCTTGATTGTGTGTAGGCAACCACAGGTGCTATAAGTTCATGGGTCCAGTCGTCCTGTCAAGGCCAGAAGATACAGTGTTGGTTGCTCTGCTCCTCCTTGGCTTATAGCTCTTAACACTCTTTCCACCCCCTTCTTTCCTGGTCCCTGAACCTTGAGGAGGATGTGTTTTATAGATGTCATATTTGTGAATGGGCATACTCCACAGACACTCACTTGGTGCAAGATTTTTCTGTGGTCAAAGAAACAGGCTCCAAGCCAAAAAAAAAAAAAAAAAAAAAAAAAAAGTAATACCAGGGGCTAATGTTTGTTGAAGGTGGTCAAACCATAAAGCAACAACTGGGAAAGCCTTCTGTTTTAGCTCATGACTTAATTTCATTTCAGACTTCCCACCCAGTCTGGCATGTGTTACTGTTTGCATGCTAAGTGGCCTTTCCTTCATTTGATCTCCAGATGCTAATGCTGTGTTGGGAGATTGTGGAACCCTTGAACACAGGGCTTCCTTGTCGGAGTTAAGGCCCAAAGAGTGTAATTTGGGGGTCATAGTCCAACCCTATTTCTTGTCAAGGTCTTTTAAAAAATTGTATATTTTTAAATTTACATTTCAAATGTTATCCCTTTTTCCAATTTCCCCTCTGCAAACCCCTATGTCATCCCCCTTACACTACTTCTTTGAGGGTGTACCTACCCATCCTGCTTCACCACCCTAGCATTCCTCTACACTGGGGCATGAAGCCTTCAAAGGACCAAGGGCCTCACCTTCTATTGATGTCAGATAAGGCCCCTTCAGCTCCTTTGGTCCTTCCCCTAACTCCTCCGTTGGGGTCCCTGTGATCAGTCCGATGGTTAGCTTCAAGCATCTGCATCTGTATTGGTCAGGATCGGGCAGAGCCTCTCAGGAAACAGCTGTATCAGGCTCCTGTCAGCATGTACTTCTTGGCATCAGCAATAGTATCTGGGTTTGGTGTCTGCATGGGGGATGGATCCCCAGGTGGGGCGGTCTCTGGATGGCCTTTCCTTCAGCCTCTGCTCTACTCTTGATCCTGTATTTCCTTTAGACAGGAGCAATTCTGGGTTAAAATTTTGGAGATGGGTGGGTATTCTTTTGTGACTGAGTTATCCCACTCAGGATGGTACTTTCTAGATCCATCCATTTGCTTGTGAATTTAATGAAATCATTGTGTTTAATAGCTGAGTAGTCAATGTACCACAGCTTTTGAACCCATTCTTTGTTGAAGGGCATCTGGGTTCTTTCCAGCTTCTGGCTATTATATAAGGCTGCTACGAACATAGTAGAGCACGTATCTTTGTTGTATGTTGGGGCATCTTTTGGGTATATGCCCAAGAGAGGTATAGCTGGGTCCTCAGGTAGTGGAATGTCCAATATTCTGAGGAATCTCCAGACTGATTTCCAGAGTGGTTGTACCAGTTTGCAATCCCACCAACAGTGGAGGAGTGTTCCTCTTTCTCCACATCCTAGACAGCATCTGTTGTCACCTGAGTTTTTTATCTTAGCCATTCTGACTGGTGTGAGAAACAATCTCAGGATTGTTTTGATTTGCATTTCCCTGATGACTAAGAATGTTGAACATTTCTTTAGATGCTTCTCAGCCATTTGGCATTCCTCAGTTGAGAATTCCCTGTTTAGCTCTGTACCCCATTTTTAATAGGGTTATTTGATTCTCTGGAGTCTAACTTCTTGAGTTCTTTGTATATACTAGATATTAGCCCTCTATCAGATGTAGGGTTGGTAAAGATCTTTTCCCAATCTATTGATTGCCATTTTGTCCTATTGACAGTGTCTTTTGTCTTACAGAAGCTTTGCAATTTTATGAAGTGGTTGGGAAACTTTTAATGACTGCTTCTATTTCTTTAGGTGTTATGGGACTGTTTAGATGGTTTCCCTGATCCTGATTTAACTTTGGAACCTGAATATCTGTCTAGAAAATTATCCATTTCCTCCAGATTTTCCAGTTTTGTTGAGTATAAGCTTTTGTAGTAGGATCTGGTGATTTTTTGAATCTCCTCAGTTTCTTTGGTTATGTCTCCCTTTTCATTTGTGACTTTGTTAATTAGGATACTGTCTCTATGCCCTCTGGTTAGTCTAGCTAAGGGTTTATCTACCTTGTTGATTTTCTCAAAGAATCAGCTCCTGGTTTTATTGATTCTTTGTATGGTTCTTTTTGTTTCTACTTGGTTGATTTCAGCCCTGAGTTTGATTTTTTTTTCTGTTTACTCCTCTTGGGTGTGTTTGTTCCTTTTTGTTCTCGAGCTTTCAGGTGTGCTGTTAAGCTGCTAGTGTATGCTCTCTCCAGTTTCTTTTCAGAGGCACTCAGAGCTATGAATTTTCCTAATAGCACTGCTTTCATTGTGTCCCATAAAAGTTTGGATATGTTATGCCTTCATTTTTATTAAATTCTAAAGTCTTTAATTCTTTATTTCTTCCTTGACTAAGTTATCATTGAGTAGAACATTTTTCAGCTTCCAAGTGTATGTGGGCTATTGTTTTTTTGTTGATATTGAAGACCAGCCTTAGTCTGTGATGATCTGATAGAATGCATTGCATCATCATCATCATCATCATCATCATCATCATCATCATCATTATTATTATTTTGTATCTGTTGAGGCCTGTTTTGTGACCGATTATATGGTCAATTTTGGAGAAGGTACCTTGAGGTCTCAAGAAGAAAGTATATTCCTTTGTTTTAGGATAAAATGTTATATATATCTATATCTATATCTATCTGTTAAAGCCATTTAGTTAATAACTTCTGTTAGTTTCTCTATGTCTCTGTTTAGTGTCTGTTTCCATGATCTGTCCATTGATGAGAGTGGGGTGTTGAGTCTCCCACTATTATATTGTGAGGTACAATATGTGCTTTGATCTTTAGTAAAGTTTTTTTTTTTTTATGAATGTGGGTGCCCTTGCATTTGGAGCATAGAATTGAGAGTTCATCTTGCTAGATTTTTTTGTTTGATGAGTATAAAGTTTCCTGCCTTATCATTTTTGATAACTTTTGGTTGAAAGTCAATTTTATTCGATATTAGAATGGCTACTCCAGCTTGTTTCTTGGGACCATTTTCATGGAAAGTTGTTTTCCAGCCTTTTACTCTGAGGTAGTATGTGTTTTTGTCACTGAGGTGCTTTTCCTGTATGCAGCAAAATGCTAGGTCCAGTTTTTGTATCCAGTCTGTTAGTCTATGTCTTTTTATTGGCGAATTGAGTCTATTGATGTTAAGAGATAGTGATTGTTGCTTCCTGTTATTTTTGTTGTTAGAGATGGAATTATGTTTGTGTGGCTATCTTCTTCTGGGTTAGTTGAAAAAAGATTACTTTCTTGTTTTTTCTAGGGTGTAGTTTCCCTCCTTGTGTTGGAGTTTTCCATTTATTGTCCTTTGTAGGGCTGGATTTGTGTAAAGAATATTGTGTAAATTTGGTTTCGTCATGGAATATCTTTGTTCTCTATCTGTGTTAATTGAGAGTTTTGCTGAGTATAGTAGCCTGAGCTGGCATTTGTGTTCTCTTAGCATCTGTATGACATCTGCCCAGGATCTTCTGGCTTTCATAGTCTCTGGTGAGAAGTCTGGTGTAATTTTGGTAGGTCTGCCTTTATATGTTACTTGAGCTTTTTCTCTTACTGCTTTTATTATTCTTTATTTCTTTTGTGCATTTGATGTTTTGACTATTATGTAACAAGAGGACTTTCTTTTCTGGTCCAATCTATTTGGAGTTCTGCAGACTTCTTTTATGTTTATGGGCATCTCTTTCTTCAGGCTAGGTTCTTCTATAAATTTGTTGAAGATATTTACTGGCCCTTTAAATTGGGAAACTTTGCTCTCTTCTATAGCTATTATCCTTAGGTTTGGTCTTCTCATTTTGTCCTGGATTTCCTGGATGTTTTGTGTTAGGAACTTTTTGCATTTTTGAATTTTCTTTGACTGTTGTGTCGATGTTTTCTATGGTATCTTCTGCCCCTGAGATTCTCTCTTCTATCTCTTGTAGTTTGTGGTGGTGGTTGTGTCTTTGACTCCTGATCCCTTTCCAGGTTTTCTATCTCCAGGGTTGTCTTCCTTTGTGATTTCGTTATTGTTTCTATTTCCACTTTTAGATCCTGGATGATTTTGTTCAATTCCTTCACTTGTTTGGTTGTGTTCTCCTGTAATTCTTTAAGGAATTTTTGTGTTTCTTCTTTAAGGGCTTCTACTTATTTACCTCTGTTGTCCTGTATTTCTTTAAGGGAGTTATTTATGTCCCTTTAAAAGTACTCTATCATCATCATGAGATGTGATTTTAAGGCAGAATCCTGCTTTTCCAGTGTGATGGGGTATCCAGGCCTTACTGTGATGGGAAAACTGGATTTTGATGATCTCAAGTGGTCTTGGTTTCTGTTGCTTAGGTTTTGCACTTGCCTCTCTCCATCTGGTGATTTCTGGTGTTAGCTGTTCTTGCTGTCTATGACCGTGCCTTGTCCCTCCTGTACACCTATGTGTCAGCACTCCTGGACAACAGCTTTTTCTGGGAAGAATTTGTGTATGGGACCTATGGCACAGGGTCAGCTCCAGGGTGCAGATGGAATCCTGAAGAATCCTGTCCAGGGCTGTTCCTTGTTTTCTGTGTCCTCAGGACTCTGGGTGGGTTCCTCTTGGGCCAAGTATTTGAGCAGAAGTGGTGGTTTTAGCTGTGCTCTCAGGTGTCTTAGCACTCCTGGGAGACCGGCTCTTTTGGCCCTCTTGTCTAGGTCTTTGATTTCCAGATGCAGACTTGCTGTAATCAGTTACCTCCTGCCTTATGCTGCCACAGTTATGAGCTTCTCCAGCTATTATATCTTCCGTGCTAGGATAACTGTACCCTTTCAAACTATGAGTCAAAATAAATCTATCCTTTCTTAAAATTTACCTTTCAGATATTGCGGTTAACTCTATCAGCTTGCCCCTGGTTTGTCTCCACTGTCTTGGCATGGTCCTCAGTTGGACTGCACGAAGCCCCTTTGATGAGATACTCTTTCAGGAAGTTCTGTTGGGCAATGATCTCAATGTCTATGCTGCCATACCTTTCTCACCTTTGCTCTGAAATCAGTAGGCCCCCTGCTGTATGGGATAAACAAGAAAATCAAATGCAAAGGATGTAGGCATTAGATTCACAGATAAATACTTTGTCATTTCGACGCCAAGTGTTCTGGGGGCCATGTCTCCTTTTTCTTCTGAACTATGTTCTACTGCTGTCAACTGAAGTCATGCTGACGAAGGAAAGTTGTGACAAAGATGATGTACAGAGAAGATAATGTCTATGGATCTTGCTTTTAGGTCATGTTCAAAGTAGCCTGTTTAAGATGTCAGCTAAATCACTCCATGGGGGATGGGTGTCCTAAAGGTGGGTAGAGAAAGACTGAATTTCACTGAAAGGTAATTTGGAGTCTTTGGAGCAAGAAGAAAAGTCGACCCAAGCCTGTCCGGGAACGTCTTTATCCTTTGTAGATTCAGGGTCAGAGGCTGGCTTCTGCAAGCAGTGAGAACCAGTAGGTGTGGTTAGGGCCAGAGAGGGGTGATAGGGAATTAGTATGGAGAAGGTTCCAGAAGGATGGCAGCAAACAACCTCCGGGCATCCACATCCTGGCTCCTGCATTGGGTCCTGGATGTGTGGGTGTGTTTGCCAGATGGGGAAGGCCAGAGGCAAGGCAAATGTAGACTCTGCCAAGTGAGTGAAAACACTCAATGAGCTTTCTTTTGGAGTTGATCCAAATGTCAAAAATGTATATAGGTTTTTTTTTTTTACTCTTCTTCATTTCATGTTGGGGAAGAAGCTACATCTCTTGTGGGAAGAAAGGAAGAAACAGCTACAAATTGGAAGTGTGTTATTGCAATGAAAGGGACTGCAACAGACTGTCATGTAGAGCAGGTCCTTGATGAGAAGGGAAGTGTGTTAATGTGCAAGTTAACCCAGAGGTTTTGAGCCAGAACTGATGTGGCAATGACGAACACAAATCAGTTCAAGACCAGGCCCCCGAGAGCTGATTCTGAGAAAGACATGTCCTCAGCAATGCCATTTGTCAAGAAGCAAAGGAAACAGAGCTGAGAATATGGGGAGACAAGAGGCAGTAGGGTGACAGCAAAGGCCCCAGCTAATCTGATCAGAGGTTGATGATGGGAAGAATCTTGCGACCTTATTTTCAGCAAGCATTGGATGCAGAATGCCTGCAGACAAAGTTTCTCCTTGGATAAGGGTGATTCTCACAGAGAAGCACCGTTCTGAGGCAGGGACAAATCAGGGCTAATATGTCCTCTAGCTAAAAACGAAGAGCAAGCTGATCTTGGGAAGATCTGCATGGTTCATGGCAGCAGCCATTATTCACCCTAACTGTCTTTGCCCCCTGTAGTCAGAGTGACTCAAGTCAAGGGCTCACGGCATTCAGCAAAAGTCTACCTAAAGTTATGCAAATAGTCGTGCAACTGGTGCTTTAAAATGGTAATATTTTTTGTGTGTCTGTTCCTGAGAACTTGATCAGTCTGTTAGCAATTGGTATCTCCTATTTTAGAATGAGATTCTGTTCAAATGGCAGTACTCAAATCACCTATTTATCCCTTAGTGAATATTCAACCGAAGAGAAAAACAGGGATAATTTGATGATACCAGAACTACATCAAATGTTTTTTCTCCCCATGTAGCTCTTATCAAGAGGCATGTCCATTGATGCGAGTTACAGAGACAGGAGATATTCAATATGCCTTACCTATAATTAGGGGAAGGTCATCACGACCTTTTGATGGAAGCCACTCCTTTTGAAAGTAAGTGTCTGTAGATGCTCTCCAGCCACATTTGCAAGGTGCCCCAAATTTGATATGCATTGTCTTAACAGGGTATTTTCCCAAAGTTTCCCTGTCCCTATCTTGGCAGCAATCAATAAATGAAGTACACAGCACAGTTGGTCTAGCAGGGTGTTAAGAGTAATTGTGTTTTGGGAACCAAGAAAAAACATTATGTGCGTGGTACATGGATATTACGTTAACTGTTTCTAGCTCTATCAGATTGATAGAGTGACAGACACCCTAATTTAACACACGGTGATGCTGAAAGTAGGTATGAGATGCTTCGTTCAAGCACAAGCAGCCAGTAGGTGGCTGAGCTGTAGTTCAAAGGCTGGTGGTTCTTTTCAAAGCCTGAGAAGTTCCCCTAGACATCCTTACCTCTGCCCTGTAGTCTTAGTCCTCACCTGCAGTATGCTACAAAGGAATGAGCAAATGCTTTGAGAAGTCAGAAAATAGAACGTTCTTAAATTTAAATAAATAAGAAAACGAAACCTTTCTTCCCAGCAAAGCATGGAGAATTTGTCTTTAAAGCCCTTTTACACCTCACCTGCTTTTCCTTTCAAGTCTAGTTTGTTATCCGGGTGACTCTCGGTGCAGACCCTCTCCATCTGAGGGGGCTCTGAGTCCTACTCACTAGAACCTTTAAGCAGAGAAGTTAAAACATTCCAACAGACCCCAGAGCCAGGAGAGTTCACAGTTCAACATTAACGCGTTAGGAAAAGATCACATTGCAGCAGCTGCTTATGCGGATTACCCAGTCTAGCCTTTCTGCTCAGGCTTAAAAAAAAAAACCCGTCTGAGTTGTGGAAAGGAAAAAAGAAAACAAGTTTTGGAAATATCAAGTTGGTGCTTGTTGATGGAGCTATGATTTCCCATTTGTTGCTCCAGAGGACTCAGGTGGATCTGAAGCAATGTCAAGATGTTTCCCAGACTCCGGGCAGTGCAAGAGTCACACTGCCCTGTGTTTTCTTCTCCCAGGGCCCCATGCTGTCTCCAGAACTATAGCTTCCTTTGATTCTTTCCCTCCCTCCCTCCCTCCCTCCCTCCCTCCCTCCCTCCCTCCCTCCCTCCCTCCCTCCCTCCCTCCCTCCCTCTTTCCCTTCCTTCCTTCCTTCCTTCCTTCCTTCCTTCCTTCCTTCCTTCCTTCCTTCCTTCCTTCCTTCCCTTTCTACTTTCTTAATTCCTAGAATGTTATACATCTCATCCAAACCACACTCGGAAATCTCAGTCTCTTCTACACAACTTCTTCAATTTTAATACTCTGTGTGGGGGGGATTAAATATACTCATATATACTACCTTCAACTACGTTTATAAGAATATCAGTGCTACTTTGTGTGTGCGCATGTGTGTGTATGTTTGTCTGTGACCTTTTAGGATTTAAGGCACACTCTATAGCATTAATTAAAATTTTAATCTTCAAAATATTACTACTGAACTTAGTTTTACCCAGTGGTGGGGATGGAGCCCAGAGCTTCAAGCATTCTGGGCAAATATTCTACAAGTGCTCAGCCCCTCCACTGTGATTATTGTAGGATTGGATTCTTCCCTTTTCTCATTTTGTGCTTATTGTTGGGATTGACAGGAGTAAGGGAAACCGAAGAAAGTGGATCCTCAGAAGACTGTTTCTTTGTACAGATGATGTTAAAGACCCATCTCTGTTGCCATGGATGCAGTTCCAATCTACTTACCTAGATTCAGGGCTGGGACTGATACGTTGCCCTGGTTCAGAAAGCGTTGGAGAGTAAGCGTTCTGTCTTAGGTTAGAGTGTTTTGCCACAAGAAGCAAAACTGTCAACATAGTTTGGGGACGCTTTGAGAGACTATGGATAACTTGTCAAGGATTCATGAACTCAAAGCAGGACGCGTGTCTCTCTCATCGTCTTGCTTACAATGTCAGTACTTCAGGCCGCTGTGGTGAGCTGTTTTCTCAACTGGAAATCCTGGGTTCCTCATGCATGGAGAGAAGTGGCGTGAAAGCACACACAGCTGATGCCACCTTCACAAAGGCCAACAAGTTCATGGTGCTGCTCTTGGTGGATAAACAAACGAGAAGGAATCCCTCTGTCAGAGCCTTTGCTTTATAGTTTGCATAGTCTGTTGGCAAACGCTTTGCCTTGCTCCTGTAGCCTACACCTGGACTATAGTGGATAAACAAACTAGGGGAGAGTCTTCAAGCTACACAGGAAACACAGAGAATCTAAGGACACTTTCCAAGGATGTCCTCAAAGATCGACAGTTCTCCCCCTTTCTTGGCCTGTCATATTAAAATATGGCTTTTGTTCTCACTGCCTTAAGCTCGGTGTTAGGCATCAAATCCAGACTTCAGGGCAAGGACAAAATGTGACAAGGAACACATTTTTAACCTATATTTTCCCACTTGTAAGCAGCAGTATTTACAAATATCCTTTCGAGAATCCCACAAAATAGAATTTCTTCTATATATCATTGACATGGTTCTATTTTGGTGTGAGCGAGTTTGAGGAGATGTTTGAAAAGCCGCCTTGATATTTTGTATGCGTAAGGGAAGAATAGATGGTAATATTGGATGGAAAGCCAAAACTTAGAAGGATCATTAATGCCAGTGGCTAAGAAAGAATACACCCTTTATTTCTTCTTTTTATTTAATGTTTTAAAGATTTATTTATTTTATGTGTACTAGTGTTGTGTCTGTCTGTATGTATGTATGATTGTGCACCACAGTGAATGCCTGATGTCTGTGGAGGTCAGAAGAGGGCACTGGAACTTCAGGAACTGGAGTTAGGGATGGTCGTGTCAGCTTGGGTGCTAAGAATGAAACCAGGGTCCTTTGTAAGTGCAAATGCTTTTAATGTCTGAGCTGTCTCTCTAGCTCCCTTTTTCTTTCTTTAAAAACATTATTTGTGGTATATTTCGTGAGTTCAAATGTGCCATCTTCTGTGATGTTTCTATCCCTCTTGTTGTGTATCTTTGTGCACATTGTCAGTCTTCTTACCATGCTCTTCTTAGTGGTTTCTCTTTTCCATGCCTGTGTTTCCCTCTTAGACAAGATCGCTTTCATAATCTTATATCTGACAAACAGGGAAAAGTCAATTGGTTCTTTGAAAGAAATATAAGGCCAGTGTAAATTGTAGTGGGTCATCATGTCTACGAAATGGGCTGAGATCCTGACATCAATCGACCGGCCCCTCACATAGATTTTCTTGCATCTGGCTTTCTATTCTTTCTCCTAAGTCTTTCATGTTTCAGAACCCCCTTCTGTCATCTCCACCAGCACCCTGAAGGCTGCCTTATCCCTTACGTTTTTATCTATATAAAAAGCAGATAGTTACTCATCAATGACTGACATTCTGCCCTTTGGGGAGATTACCCCTCACCTGAGTAGGGTTATAGAGCAGCAGGGACTGTACCCATCCCATTACTGAGTCAGTTCATCTGTAAATACATTTCATTATCCCCACCCCTTCAGAGACGTGGCCCACAGAGATCCCTACCTACCTGGTGGAGAAGTCCAAAGGTGTGAGTCAAAGGTATGCCTTACTTGGGGGTCAAAGTGTAAGCTGACGCAGAGGTACATTCCAACTGTTGTAGATGACACAGGTTACTGTTATCACTGTGTCTGGCTTACTTATAGTTTCCAACCCTGCTCATGCCTAATTTTCCCAGGTTCCATTTCTGTCTCGTGATGTTTGTTTGATTTTTTTTCCCCTGTAAAAGTCTGTTCTGCAGGCCAAATTTGGTCTGCTATTGTAACACAGCCAAGCCCATCCAGTTAACCTTGACGCTTGCTTTCTCACTCCCATGGCAGAGTTTATCAGTTATGATAGTTGCCTCCCTGGACCACAACATTTGTTAGCCTTTTATGAGGTCAGTTGTCCTATGCAGGGAAATCTGTAATTTCAAGTTTTGTTTTTTTAAAATAACTTTTGTTTTCTGGGTTTTGCTCTCTCCTACGCATGACTGTAACCAGGCACACTTCTGAGACTCAGGATTCAGCCATGTGCTGTAGGTTCAGTAGGCCAATATTTCATCCTTATCCCTTCCCTGGCCTTTGCCTGCAGAGAACATGGGAGTCTTAAATACCAAGAAATCTTTTATTTACAGTTCACTTATATTGGCCTTTGATCACTAAACATTCAGCTCCATTGTCTTACTCCAATATACCACAGCCCTAGAGGCATAGTGCATATAATTATTGCTTTTCACAAATTTCAAAAGTCCAAGTTATTTTTATCTACCATTGCTTTTCAATGCCCCATTGTCCCAACCTTCTTTACAACCCAAGGCTGGTTTCCAGGGGTTTTAACAAGCAGAGTCGCACAGGGCCTTGTCTTTCAGGGATCCCATGCTTGGGTTAGTATTATACTGTTATAGTTTTGAAATTCTTGGCACTTTTTACTTTGGATATGTGAAGTTCAGTGAGGCGGTAGAGAGATACATTCATTCAGATCAGAGCCCAATCAATGACTTGGGAGTAAATTAAATAATATTATTTTGGCACAGGTAAACATAAGCTCTAAGACTTGCGCTAATAATTAAAGGTCTTTATTGATAATAGCAAAGGGAAGTAAAAACTTCCTGAGAGAAGGGACTGACTGGAAAAGTGTTCTAATTTAGAGACTTTGGCAGAACATTTTTGTTGTTATCTGCTTTTTTCTTTTTCTTCCTTCCTTCCTTCCTTCCTTCCTTCCTTCCTTTCTTTCTTTCTTGCTTTCTTTCTTCCCTTCTTCCTTTCTTTCTTTTTACCTCCCTTAAACAAAAGCTCTCACATTTTAATTTGGGGCTTTTGAAAACTCTGTGCTTGGTCCTTCAACTTTTTGCCATCATATATGTATCATATGGTGAGGTCCCTCAGTGAACAATCTACCTCTGCTGTTTGTCACTGGTGGGTTGGTGAGACCTGCTTCACAATCTCATTAATGTAGATGGGCTCCCAGAGGAAAGTCTAAGAATAGAGTTGTTTGTTCGTTTGTTTGTTTTAAAGGTCTACCTGGGCCTGATTGCTGGATTGTCTATGAGGGAGGCCATAGGAAGTGAGAAATAACACCACAGTGTGATTGTGACAAGACCTCAGAATGATCTAACAGGGAGCTAATATGGCCCTTCAGAGTCCCAGCTAAGGCATGGTACCAGGGCTTTCCCCCTCCTAACTAACAGTCTTGGGCAGGCTGTACTCAGGGAGGAGACTACCACTGCTGGTCAGGTGTTCTCTCTCAACTGAGGGCAACTCTAGGATAAGGATTGACTTGTGAAACTTGATAGATGCTGGATACTTGAAGCAGCTGAGAATGCTCTGCCTCTGTCCAAAATGGGATCTGGATGGTCTGTCCTCCACTGATGAAAGTCCAGGCTGGAGCCTGTACCCGGAAGGAAGGAATAGATTGCAAAAGAAGATAAAGGTTTCCTCACACACAATTTTCCAGATTATGAGCATTTAGATAATGCAGGCTGCTACCTGATAGACCATGTAATTTCTTCAGCGGTTCAACTATAACTGTTGGAATATTGAAATACCAGTAGGCTAGACTGATTTTAGTACCAGAGAGCCAGTATGTTTTTTATTTTTTGAATAATTAATTTACTCCCCCTTTTTTGGTTCCAGATATTCAGTCTCAAAAGTTATTTAGCTCAACATCTTCTTCCCTAGAGAAAGGGGGAAGCTAGGATGCTCTGCTTCAGACAGGGTCATCTTGAGGCTTTATACAGCAGGGAAGGTCTTAGCTGCATGATAGTAAAGTTAGGGACAGTCAGCCGAGAGTTACAAAGTAGCTGACTGTGCAGAAAGTGGTTTTAGAATAAAGAGTTCAACCTTCTTTTATGATTGATGAGATTATATATGGGAGAGGCAGAGATGGTGTGTTAGTGTGTTTGAATGTGGGTATGCTGGTTGGTGGTAGAGTGCGGTGGTGGGGGAAGGGGACACATGACAAGTTTGAACTGAGCAAGCCCAAAGGAATCATGTTTGGCCTAGGTCCCATAGTACAAGTTTGTACTGGGCTGTGAAAGATGATGCTTGGTTCTGTGTGTGACACCTGGTATAAGCTGAAAGGAAGGCACGCCTTGTCAAGGCTTTTACCAGATGCTTTCTGGATTTCTCCATCATTGTCAGCAGCTCTCTTCAGACAAACAAAGTATGTGAACCATGCATTGCCAAGACACCATTCTGGGAGCAGCCTGCTAGTTATTCATTCTTGTTGGAATAATTTGGGGTGGAGGGGTAGGTCAGCAATAAATAGGTTCCTTACCCTATCTAATCAAGTCTGTATTTACTGGTTTAAAAGAATCCCATCAGTTAGGCACTGGATGGAGTATCTGAGGCAATGGCCAAGCTCTATCTTTCCCTTTTCAGTCTAGGATAGGAGGGTCATAAGTAGAGATCAAACAGCCTTGTGTAGAGAAGTTCAAAGCTCCAGCCTCCAAAACCAGAGAGATGCTGACGTGAAGACCTTTTCTTAATTGCAATTTAGAAAGGTGTGTGTGTGTGTGTGTGTGTGTGTGTGTGTGTGTGTGTGTGTGTTTGGTTTCTATTGATATGACAAAATCCTATGACTGAAAGCGAGTCAGGGAGGAACGGGTTGTTTAAGCTCACAACTCTCCGGTCCCATTCCATCACTGAGGGAAGTCAGGGCAGGAGCTCAAAGCAGGTATCTGGAAGAAGGAGCTGAAGGACAGACAGTGGAGGAGAGATGCTTACTGGCTTGATTCTCATGGGTTACTTGGTCTGCTTTCTAAGAGTAGCACATCACCAGCCCAGGGTTGGTACCACCCAGATGAGTTGGGCTCTTTTGTATCAACCATCAATCAAGAAAATGCACCATAGGTTTCCTCACAGGCCAGTCTGTTGGGAATTTTCCCAATAGGGGTTTACTCTTCCAAAATAACTCTAGTAGTGTCAAGTAGACCAAAACTAGCCAGCACAATGGACTCCATGTCAACTAGCACACAAATGCATCCCTTAGAACCATAACATTTCTTTTCTCGTTTATCCCCAAGACTTCATATTAATACAACTATCACAATATAAAACATTTAAACTTTCAAAAGTTTAACAGTCTTTAAAACTTCAAACACTTTGAAAGCCCAGTTTTAAAAAATTCATCTAGTATCTCTTTCAAAGTTCCAAATTTCCTTAAAATATCCAAAGCCTCTCAAAAATTCCAAAATTTCTATAAAATTCCAAAGTCTGTGGCTATGTAAAATCAAGAATAAGTAAAACAGTTTCCTACTCCAGGAAATAAGAACCAGAGTGCAGTTATAACAAAATCAAAATAAAACCAAAGACCAAAGTTCAGCAGAATCTCTCTCTCTCTCTCTCTCTCTCTCTCTCTCTCTCTCTCTCTGTTTTCCTCTCTCTGTTTCTCTCTCTGTTTCTCTCTCTGTTTCTCTCTCTCTCTCTCTCTCTCTCTCTCTCTCTCTCTCTCTCTCTCTCTCTGTAACAAGTATAATAAAAAAGAGGTTATCAAATTTGAGACAGGGAGCATGGGAGATGTGGGATAGAGGAAAGGGAGGGAGAAAAGGATGTAATTCTATTTCAATTAAAAACATTAAAAAAGATTTAGTACTTGATGTGTGAGGCTCACTCATGATCCTCTGGGCTCTAAAGTACTTCAATTCTCACCTCTGCCATTTGCAGCCCAGACAAATCGTTTCCTAGGCTCAGGCTAGCTCCACTCTATGGCAACTGCTACCCTTGGTGCTTTTCCTGATTCTGGCATTTCCAAGTTAGGGTCTCCATTGCATTGGTATCTACTTTCACCAACAGCCTCTCTCGGGCTTTCTTTAGGGACTCTGACCTGTCAATATGGTGCCAAACCTCAGCCTCTCTCCATGACTCCTTCAATCCTGAGGTTTTTACTATTAATAGAGACTTCACTTTCACCATGGCCTTTCCTGGCCTTTAAGTGACAAACCTTAGCTTGTCTTCACGACTCTTTCACACCTTCAAAATCAGAAACAGCTGGGAAATTCTTACATATTACCAAATTTGGCTGCTAGCACAAAACAGAACCCTGCCCCAACTAGAACACAACTTCTGTATACTGACCCTTGGAAAATACTTCTCAGATGAATTTCCTCAATAATGCTGGCATCTTCTAATCAAAGATGATTCTTCAGATCCTACTGATTAGTATTGATTGTCCCAGCAAAGCAATGGTTTCATCTTTGTCCTTCTTAATTCAAAATATTTAATGCCCACCGTAGCCTTTAAGGTACTCTCAGAGCTTCTCTCTGAAACTTCACAAGCCAGGCCTCGATTGTGTGCGCTGCTCAAAGCCTCATAGTCCAAGTTTCCACAATAGATTACTAAACTCTGAACACACAATAGGTTTTCTAGCCCAAAGTTCAAGTGTCAACACAATCTTCCCCCAAACACATGGTCAAGCCTGTCATAGCAAAACTCTACTTCTGTTACCAATTTCTATCTTAGTTAGGGTTTCAATTGCTATGCTAAATTACAATATTTGGAGGAAAGGGTTTATTTCAGTTTACAACTTTCAGGCCACACCACACCACTTAATGGAAGTCAGGGCAGGAATTCAAGTCACGAACCTGGAGGAAGGAGCTGAAGCACAGACCATGGCACAATGTTGTTTGCTGATGTGCTTTTAAATATGCTGCATGCTTTCTCATAGCCTTATAGGCCTATAAGCTCAGGGGTATCACTGCCCACGTGAGTATCCGTATCAGTTATCCCTCAAGAAAATGCACCACAGGCTTGTCCACAGGCCAGGAAGGTGGAGACACTTTCTCAATTGAAGTTCTCTCTTTGAAAATGACTCTAGCTTATGTAAAGTTGACACAAGGCTGTCCATCAGGTCCCGACCTGGACCAGAGGCTAGAGAGATCAGGTTCATCTGGAATACTCAGCATGTCCCCAGGGACTGAACTGGTCCTCTGCAAGAGCATGCTCTGAACCCTAGAACCATTCCTCCGGTCTTCAAGACTTTAAAAACAAACAAACAGACAAACTTCTGCATGGTTCCGTCTTTGGCACAGGTGTAGAGGTTGGAAGTTCTGGAGAACAGTATTCTACAAACTAGTTACTTAAAAATTAAAATTTTTTTCTCACAAATCTTTTTTTTCCTGGTCTTTTAGAGCAACCAGTAGTCCTTACCAAATATAATTTTTAAACATTTTATTTTCAATTTAGCCTTCGAGAACTTCATACACACATTAAACACACACACACACACACACACACACACACACACACACACACACACACACACACACACTAAAACATGGTCATATCACTCTTGATTTTCTCCTTCCAATAACATCTCCTAAAATAGATCTTGACAAGCCCCCTCTAAACTCCACCCCTCCTCTTCCTTTTCCTTTTCTTCTTCCTCGTCTTCTTCCCCATTCATTAGTCCATTAGTTCTGCTCATATGTGGTGGGATGTAGGTTCATCCACTAGAATCTGGGAAGCTTACCAGAGGCCATACCCTTAAAGAAGAATGAGTCTCCCTCTGTAGTTAGGTACAGTCTTAAGGAAAGAGCAGTAGGTCACCCATCACTTGGAGACTTCGTTTGACTATGAAGTTGGTTGGTCCCACCTAGTTCATCAGTAGAGCATGAACTGGCACTGAGTGAGCACAAAATAGAGGAAGCATACTTTCTGAGGTAGGAAGAAATGTTTGCATGTTATTACTATAATGTAATAAAACAAACTTGGGCATAATTCTCTTCTTTGTAAACCAACAGCTTGTCCACTTGTCCAGGAAGACTGCATCCCAGACATCTACCTTTGCCTGACTTCTCACTGCCTACCCTGTCACAAAGCAGAAAGCCAGACTCAACAGATTAAGCATTTGTGTAAATCCTTTATCCAGAAGGCATTTGACTGCTGTACTTTTCCTCCATTACCCGCCCTCCCCTGCCACTTTCCAGTTTTTTCAACACCTAGAAAACAGAAAAATGTCACAGCATTCAAGAAACTTTTTCTTCTCATAAAACAATAATCACATTGTAAACCCCAGGAGTTCTGCAATGGGTGTCTTTCTGGTCCTTTATTAATGCCGCTGGTATTTGTTGAGCCTTAAAAAAGTTTTGGCTCTATATCCCACTCATATTTTGGGGCTATAGCTTGCTAGAATTGTTGGGACAAGTAAAACATTTCTCTTTCAGCGTTCATTATGACAAGGGGGAAAGAACCCTATTGTATGTCTTTTTAAAGTGACTTGTGACTCATCTCCTTTTTTGGGATGGATATAGCTTGAGATTTGGCTTGTGGTATGCTTTTCAGTTGAATACAAGTACCGAGAGGATGAGAGGTGCTGAATGGGAGGTGTTTTATTCCAAACCTGCCACCAGTTCAGGGTTCTGGTGACATGGGTCATAAGCACTTTAATGACTAAATGTTATGGCACCTTACCAGACTGTCCGTGTTTAAGGTCAACAGCCAATTCTAGGTAAAATGAACGCAGAGAGAAGCAGTGGTGCCATCTGCACAGGATTTCTTTTAACCAACTTTTATATTTTTGATATTTGAAAAAATGAAAATATAAGTAAATGCTTATATTTTAAAGTTTTGAAATCATTACATTCATAAGTAAGAATAACACATGGTTCTTCGCAATGTCATAAATCTTTCAGACAAGACAGTGACAGCTAAGGAATAAACCAGATTATTTGGGGTGAATATTATCACCTATCAAGAATTCATGTTGAGTAGTTTGTATTTTGACTATTTTTCTATGTGTGTATATACATGGCTTTATTTATTTTGTCAACACAGGGTTTTGCCATAATTTTAGCTTATGATTTTTCTTTTATTCATTAAAATATTATTTCTACATTCCTTATCTTAAACATTTTAGAATTATATTTGTGTATATGCATACACATGTTGTGTGTATCTGTACCTGTGTGTGAGTGAATGAGTGAGCACATGTTTGTGCTTATATGCGTGTGTGCTTTCCCGTGCCTCTAAGTTTGAGTAGAAGGCAATCATGGGAGTTAATTCTTTCTATTGCATGGGTCACAATGAGGATTGGAGGCAAGCATCTTTACCCGCTGAGCCATCCTGCTGGACCTCCTTTCCTTAGTGGAAAATACTTTATGGAAACATTTTATAGCAAATAACAGATACATCATTTTGTCAGCAACTTGATGGAATAAATAAGAAGGAACAACTTAAGTATTTTGTTGTAAGCTTCTTGCTCAATTATAATAAAGGAAAGTGTCTGGGGACAAAGGATTAGAGAACCAAATTACTGAAAGTTACCACAAGCCTTCCTTGGACCTTAGACATGGGCTGCCTGAGGACCTGCTCAGTGTTCTCAGGAAGTCAAGGTCTGAGGCCCTGACAAGTATCATCCTGGGACTCTGGCCAGAAGACTGTACGAAATGCTGGTGAAGAGTTTGTTTGCTTGTGTTTGAGTCAGGGTCTTACTCTGTAACCCTGGGGGGCCTGGATCATGCTATGTGGACCAGGCTGGCCCTGCTCACAGCATCCAGAATAGCAGGATTAAAGGAGTTTACCATAACACCTGGCACCAGAGATAATTTTAATTAATTAATCAATTAATTAACCAGTCAACTTTTTCAATGCTGAGAAGTGAACTTAGGACCTTACCCATTCTAGGCAAGATCTCTACCAGTAAGTTATAGTCCCAGATAAAGGTAAGAGAAAACAAAACAAAACAAATTTTTTTTCTTAATCACCAATAGTGTAACTACAACTCCAAAGTATTATTTCTTTTCAGATTATTTTCACTTCCGTTTTTCTTTCTAATTTCGTACAGAACCCCAAATGAATTCAGGTCAAGAATGAGTGTGTGGAGTTTATAGGTAGGTATGCTATATTTTAAATGGCTTAGTTTAGCGAAATGAAGGTTTTTTTTTTAAACTTTTTAAGTCAAATATAAACTTGCTTTTTTCAAATGTTTTTATTGAGTCACACTTTTTTTTTTTGAGCAAATAAATGGAAGTTACCTGATGCTATTGGAATGCCGTAGAAATTTTCCTTTTGAGGTTGTGTGAAAGAACTCGGAAGTCACCTGAAGTACACTAAATCTTTAAGTGCTGCTAAGGGTACGGAATCTTAACTGGTTGAAATGTGAATCTTTCTGGATCCTGACCTTTTCTTGACTACTTAGCTGGAGTTATAGCACAAGCGCGAGACGGAGCTACCCCACGTGACTTCGGCCTCTCCATTGCTCATGCCCCTGTGGCTTTCCTAGTCCAGCTAAGACGGGGTTCTCGTCTTTAAAATCATCGTGCTTTGTGTGTTTCTGAAATAAAGCTTACAATGCAGAGATGGGGAAGCTCCTGGAAAGATAGTCTAAAAGCTTTGAAATCACAGTTGTCTTGGCTTCAGCAACATGAATCATATGATTCTGAAAGCCGGTGACTGAGTCCTGGGGCTAGAAACAACAGAATTTTCCTGCTGTTCACTGAGTTGGTTAAAGCATGAGCAAAAGTGTACCCCTGCTCGTCTTTCTTCTGGTTAAAATTCTGTATGTTTAAACCAAAAAACATTTAATTTTTCCAGTCATTATTAGGTTTATTTTTGATTAGTCACAGTAGCCGTGGCACAACTCAAAAACTGAACACCGAGTGATAAAGTTTCCCATACAGTTAATGCATAACACTGAAAAGATTGAATAGTTAAACTTCCCTAACGGTATAACAAGTTCACGTCCACACTTGTCTTGGTTATAGCAACAATAGCAGATGCACTTTTCAAAATTAGTTTCCTTACACTTAAGCTGAGGTTGTTGCTCTTAGAAAATATGTCTAAAAATCTCTTGGAAAATGTATATGAAATTTTGTCCTATATTCAACAGTGAAATATTTAACCTTCTACATTTTTTACTCACTCACAAAAACAACACTAGAGGAAGTAACACAATTCATATATGTATTGAGGCTTTCCTAAGTTGAATTCATCCTGTTTAAAAAAAAGGTTATATTTTTCTTTTGTTTCTGTCTCCACTTTTTTTGATCGTTTGAAATGAATTTAGACCAACCTAAAGTCATGTGCAGACACTATTCATAAGATTATAATTATGTCTGTCAGTTATGACATAGACACGTAAGGAGCCAAGTAGAGAGTTAGAGGTTTAGTCTGTCGCAGATAGGGCATAGTTAATTACTGGATAGGATAAAGACAATGACTTGAAGCCCAGGTTACAGAACATCAATCCAAGCGTCTCTGTTATATGAGAGTCAGAATAGGGAAACATCATGGCTGGTCTCAGGATATGGTTGACTGCTATGTGCTCATTCACTCTCAGTGTGATTTGGCGTGACTGAATTCATGGAAGTTGTGCATCTTAGTTCTGAAGAGAAATGGATCAAGAAAAAGGATTTCTCCAACAGTTTCTTCATTAAGTCTCTATGGGGGAGAGAGACATGGTGATGATGTTAACAGTGAAGAGTTCACCCTGATGCTGTGTATCTCCCTGTGGTTAACCATGACTCCTGTAGCCCATAGAAACAGTAAGCATGGCTTCCCCACTGTTTCCATGGTAGCTGTTCTCTTCTTTATGCCCCGCCCTTTTTTGATCAGTTTCATGACTTCCTGCTTGCTCTGACCTTTTTATTTATTTTTATTTTTTACAATATTTGTGAATAAGTTCCTAAATTGAAGTTGATGGCGGCTTCAGCTTTCTGAGATTTAACCCTCGGCAGCCTTAAGTTCTTGGGCCTTTTGTGGTTGTGAACATTCTTTGTTGCTGTCTAGTCTCACCTGGTCTCAGCTTCAGTGAAGCTATAATTTGATTTTTCCTAAAGGGTGAACTACCATCCCATAAGTAAAATAGCATTTCAAACCTATTTGATGGTGTGCATAGAGGTATAAAACCATGAAAAGGTTTCATATCCACTATTTTGTGATATGATTCAGATATCAAGTAATTTTCAGAGGGGGTATGTGGCTCTATGTGCAATTCTCTGAATTGGGATTTTGGTATAATCCTCGGAGAGAGCTGTGGCTGAGGTAATACTGAGCATTGTTGTCTGCCTGTAGAAATACTGCTTTAGCACCATGAGTCGATCTTCATCATCACTGGCATACAGAATACAATTTTCCTCCTCAAGTTCGTCAAAAAGAAAAGAGAATGTCAAGGTCACTTATACTGATTCATCTCTGTCCCTTAAGCTAACTAGCATCCTGAGGGCCAAGAGAAAACTTCTTGAGTCCCAAGACCACTAAAATAGAATTTGGAAGGTATTCTTGTAGAGGAAAGTATCTTCCAGTGTCTGAGGCCTTCTGAGAAACCCATTTGCCTATGTAGCTTCATAGCAAGATTGTGGAGATTTAACCCATACCTGGTGTTTAGAAAATGCTATTTCTTGAAGTAGTTATGCACTCCATTCCAACTGTTGTGACTAGTTGTGGAGTGAGCCTCAAATATCAAATACTATTTAGTGGAACTTCAACATAACTTTCAATCCACTTACCTCAACACAAGATGAGGGCCACAGTCAGACTTCAAACATACCAAGGAGGAGAAACTTAAAATTTCAGAGCAAAATGTGATTGAGAGCATTGTGACTTATAAGACTGAAGGAAAGAAACAAAGGACGGGCGTGGCTGAATCTCCAAGTATTGGAGAGCTGAAGAACCCCTGAACTCTCAATGGTAAGAATTAAAACCAGCACATCCCAGTTCAGCATGAGTAAGCTGTCACTCTAACCATGGTGAAGGTAAGTGGCAGCCATGAAGCTGATGGTATTTGCTGGCAGAGTGTGAGATGTTGGGAATATAAAATGCATAAGTCATAGTTTCTGCCTTCCAGTAACTTTCAGTCTAGTGAGGGAAAGGCATAAAGGTTGAGACAGCCACACATAGAAGAAAGCAGCATGTGTAATGGCAGCATGTGTCATCTGGCTTGCCCTCTGGGATCTAAGCTTCCTAGGGACAAATCTATTTGAATCTCTGGTACCGCATCTGCTTTTGGTGTGCAGAAAAGATTCCATATATTCATTGGTGGATACATGTTGACTCTGGCTGTGATTTCTGTAGTGGATTACTAAAGAGAAGGTGACTGCAACAGCACAGGAAGGACATGGGGGTTGTGTAACTGGCAAAAGCAGCCAAGACAAAAGGTTGGAGGTGCATCTGAGAGGTATTTCAGGTATGAAATTTATGGGATTTCTGCAACTGATGTGATGTAGGTGGAGGTGGAATTGGCAAACTTGTTACAGTGAGAAGCGGGTGAGTCATGGCAACCCAGCAGGATTTGGAAATCGAGGGAGTGGAGAATTTGGAAGCTTCAGTAGAGAGAGCCTTGTATAGGGCATTTGACATTGAATAATGGTTTGTGTATAGACCACAATTATATGTCATCCGTGCATACAAGGGCGAAGTTAGTGTGGATGAAGTCAGCGCAGGTGAGTGTACAAAGGGAAGTAAGAAGAGGAATGAGGTTAAGCCCTGGAAACATACATGTTGAGAAGGTTGAAGATGAACACCAAAAAGAAAGCGATCCCAAGGGAAGTCCAAGTTGTCACCAGTATATCTATGGAACCCAGCAGTGAAACATGAGGCAGGGTTCATTCACAAAGAGATGGCCATTAATTGGCATAAGTATTAATTGGCAATGCCATTGTTAATGGTCCAATGACAAGATATAACTGGTGGGATGGTTGCTATTGTGTACTTTCTTTTTTGTTAGTCTTCCTCTACAGGGTTCTGAGTTTTTAAAAATTTATGTATTTCTCCTCCTCCTCCTTTTTCTAGGTTGGACTAACTGGAAATAGAAATTCATTGTTGGAGGCTATTTCATTTAATCAGTTTGCACAGGAAAGGATATAGCCAGCCTGGTATTCCTTGCTCATCTGACCTCTTCCACTGACAGAGTGTCTTACTGTAAGGCTTCACGAGTTCCTCAACTCTTAGTTTACTGTGTGTTTTGTGTACTGAACCAAACACAGACATAAACAAATATATGGAAATGCACTCATTTCTTTTTCTCTAATATATGTGCAAGTCTTTTGGTTCTTTATTGGCAGCTAGCTGTTCTCCTGGGGACATGTTTCTGGGCAAAAGCCAAACACAAGTTTAGTGCCCGGGGAAGAGGAACATTGTGAAATCAGTAAGACAGCAACCTTGCCGATCCAAGACAGCAAGACGCTTTTATAGTTGGAGAGTGAGCCAAAGAAAAATACTTGAAAAGACCGGAGAGTTCTATCTCTCACTTGACTCTGATTTGCTTAAATTTCATTTCTATGGAATCTTGGGCAGTAAGTGTATCACCAAATGCAGACATCAGTTTGGGTGGAACCATGGCTAACTACAGGGAAGCTCGCTTATTTCCTTGACACTTGCTCTTGTTTTTTCCATGAACATCGAGTGACCCCGAACGTTTTTTCTCTAACATTGTAGCAACAAGGGACTTGAAAAAAAATGAAATTCATGAGACAGCTATCTTTCTTGGCTCCTGAAAAGGCTGCCTCTTAATTGTCCCAAGAAAGACGAAATGATGTTACTGACCCCATTTCTCAGGAATGATAAATGGGTTGCTTCAGCAATAAATGCAAGAATAGATACTGGTGAGGAACACTTTTACAGCCTTATTTTTTCCCTTATATGTTTATTATGAATTCAATCAATTAAAAGCTGAACCAAGCTAGGGATGAACACATCAATTGCTTTCTGAAGGTTGCAAAGATTTCAAATGTAATACATTTCAGAGAAGGCCTCTAATGCATTTTTGAATCTCTCTCCCATCCCTAAGTTCCATGTAAACAAAGTATGTTTCTTGCATTGTATCATTAGCTATGCCAGATTATCAATTTTCTCTTGAACAATGTTTGGATGCTTTCCTTACAATTTCCCTGTAATGTAATTATGATATTTTGAAGGAAGTAAAAAGTCATTAGGAAATATTTTTTTAAATTATTGGCAAAAATATCTGCTTAATTCTGGAAGGAATCAAGGCTTTGAGCTCAAGAGACAAAAGTGGAAGAGAAAACTACATTTCATACTTGATCATCTACAGAAGGCTTTCTTGCTTCCTGTGTAAGCAAACACAAAACTTTCCATGGCTAAAAATCACTAATTAAAATTTCTTTATTGAACATGATAGTGATAGGAAATATTGGAAACTTTTTATTGTTTTATACATTGATTTATACTCTACACTAAGCTTTAAGACAGTCAAAAGATATGCTGAATAGATTTAAAAGAATTTGTTTCAGAAAATACCCAAAACCATTACCTTGTTTAGAAATTCTGAGCTGGGTATGAAGTTTAAAAAGCATAATTTGAATGTCAGTTCATATATCTGTCTATCTACTATCTACTATCTATCTATCTATCTATCTATCTATCTATCTATCTATCTATCTATCTATCTTCTTCATCATCTACCTCTATTACTTATCATATTTATCTATTTATTAATCATATATCCATTTCTACCTATTTATCTATCACCTCTGCTTTACCTATCTTCTTGTTCATCATCTGTCTTTGTTATAATTTATCTATTATCTATAGCTATCTTCATCATCATGTATCTCTATCTTCTTGTTTTTCATATCTATCTCTATAATTTATCCATCACATCTATCTATCTATCCATTCATCTATCTATCTATCTATCTATCTATCTATCTATCTATCTATCTATCTATGTATCTATAGTTATCTTCTTCACCATCTATCTCTATTACCTATCATATCTGTCTATTTATTTATTAATCTTATATCCATCTTCTATCTATCATCTATGCTCTATCTATCTATCATCTATCTATCTATCTATCTATCTATCTATCTATCTATCTATCTATCTATCTATCTATCATCTATCTATCTAATCTATTCCAGTTTAGGTGCTTATTTAAAACCTGATCATTTTTTTTGTCCTCTCCATACAGTATAGTTCTGAAAATCAGGGAAGTTCTAAGAACCTATCTGCCTTTAGTTTTTGTATGTGGGAAAGTAGTTGTGTGATCTTCATTTTGCTGAGAAATTCATAGATTACTGTTTATACCATGGACAAAATTGTTCTCATGTTCATTAGATGCTTAATTGTTCCACTGATCTTGGACTGTCCTGAACGTGGTTAATCAACAAATCCTCAGTTGTACACAGTAATCATAAAGATACCTTGGACCTTTCAGTACAGGATCCTGTACTTAAGCGGTGTGAACATGGGAATTCTGCTTTCTCAAGTATTCAGGTGAAGAATCACTAAGTTAGGATACTTAGAAAATTATAAATAAACAAGAGTATGAACTTATGTCGGGCTCTTCTCATGTTTATGGTGGTATTACATGTTTAGAACAGTGTTAGATATAGAAGGTACTGAAGAAACTTGTGATACGGAATGGTAGACATCTTCACCAATATCTTTTTTGGAAGCATTCATTTTTTGGAATAGTTTGAACTTCACTGGTATCCCTGTTCTTTATTATTTTCAAAACAGCGTATACATTTCTCCTTCCTGTTAATCATATTTTAACATTTTCATGTCATCTGGATAAATAACTTGAGCCTGAATGGAAAATTACCCACTCGGAAGGATACTGCCCAGTGCCTTTGGATTTTGGTAGGAAGATCTTTCTGTACCATATCAGTGCTTGTAGAGCTGGGTGGATAATCACATACATAATACTATAACCTGTATTTATGTAATATCTTTTGCTTAGGACTAAAATCCTTCTTTAGACCTTATATAGTAAGAACAATCTAGTCAGCACTCCATAGGTGTGTATGTTGTTTTACAGATGCCTTACACATGAGTCGCATTGATTGGACCACCAAGATTTTAGTGTCGTTGACTCTTCCACCTGGCTGATGGGCCTCAGGGTGGCTGAAAAAGCTGTGTCCCAACAAGCAAAGGCATCTTCCTTTCAGACAGGTAATAGTTTGACACTTAGTTTATAACTAGGTGTTACCTTAGCTGGAGGGGTGAGACAGGGCCGGGACAGGCCAAGGAAGGAGTGTCTTGGCAAAGAGTATGTGGTCGATGCTGGAGGCTCGTGACAGACTAACCTGAATCTCAGACGGAAGGACCGGAAGAATCTGACCCAACAGGTCAGAACCAACATTTGGTAGAGAGTGAAACTGACGATTAGTATGCCAGAGAGAATTCTCCAAGGCTGATTGATACAACCGTGGGGGAAAACTGAACTTTGACCTAAAAGCCAGTCACCAGACCACATCCTGTAGAGAGAAAACTCAGCATCCTCAAAGGCCTAAGCAGGACGGGATGTATCACTATGCTGTCTGGGCAAGACTAACTGAGAGTATATTTTCTGAGAAGCATTTTGTTTGTTCCTTCTATTGAGACCTAGATCCTGGGAGGAAAACTTCCGAAGTTATTCATTTCATTGCTTTTGGAACAAATAAGTGGGAGAATACTTCTTAGTGAAGACAAATTTTCATAGACAGCTGTCAAGCACGGAAGCTTTTCCTGACCCAGCTTGCATTTCTATGACGTTGGTTACTAACCGATACCAGCTAGAATCTGATAATATTACATAAAATTTCTCTTTGTTTGTGGTCTAATTTTGCATATTCTGAGAAGACAAGTATGAATCACAGGTATTCAGCAAGCTAAGAGGTTCTGAGTAGTTGCCAACTTCTGTAGTAACTTGAAAATTTCCCTGTTGGCTTCTAGCCAACAGGCCCTGTAGGCAGCATGAGATGCTGATCTTTGAACTTCAGGGATAGTAAATGCTTTAAAGTAGTAAAAAGGGTATGAAGGACAGCACCTCTCCTCTCCCCTACAACTCCATCTTTTCCTCAGATGGAGCTCTCAGTCAGTAGTCTGACTGCCCGAACTCACTAACCTCCTACTAAGGTTCTATGGCTAGTGAAGCTGCATTAGTCATTTGTCACTGAAGAAAAATCTGAGAAAACAATGTAAGGGGAGAAGGAGTTTGCTTTGGCTCACTGCTTTAGTCCATAAGCACATAAGCCACGCTAACTTCATGACCCGTGGAGGATGAGGCACAATATAGTAGGGGGCTGTGTGGTAAAGTGACTCACCTCATGGTGGAGAGGAGACAGACAGAGGAAGAGCCTGAGAAGATACACCATTCAATCATGACCCCAGCCATCCATTTCCTTCAATCTGATCGACAAACCAATAGTCTATTCAATTATGAATTCATCAATGGTAAATCCATCGAGTACACTATCTTTCTCAGGATCCAGTTGCCAGCATATAACCAAGCCTTAAACATATGGGCCTTTTGATGCAATACTTTATGCCCGAAACACAAGAGCATTAACTTTGATTTCATGAGAATTTTTTAATTTTCTCTATCGGGACTGATATTTAATAATATAACTGTTCAAAGAGGGTTTTTCTTGAATGAAAAGAGAAACCCTGTTTTCAATATAGGGTAAAATTAAAGACTATGTATAGCAAAGAATATTAGGCTAGTAACAATCCCATCAATAATTATTCCAGTGGTGTTGAATCTTTTATTTCTCTTACCCTTGAGACAAGTCTATCAGGGTAACTTACTTCTTAATCATCTTCTAAGAACAAGGGCTCTCCTGGATAGATAATTCTATTGATTACTGTGACATTATAACCAAGTGTATGGGATTAGGACATTTTACCATTTCCAATGTCTATCTCAATCCTAAAATTGTCTTGCTCTCATTTTATCCTACAGATTAATTTATAAAAATTTATTTTCTACAGCTATGGTACCTAGTTTCAGCCACTGTCACACACATACAGATGTCAACTAACTCAAAGGAGCAAAACTCAGTTACACAGGACAGGGACTGAGAGGTTTCCAAGAGTATATTCTCTATGAGTGAAGGTTCGGGTAAAGGCCCAGTTGTCCACTGTATATGTGACAAAGCAGTAGGTAGAGAGTAGAGCAGATCAGTGCTAAGGACACTGTGACGCAGTATTTATAATCTTGGTCTATGAGCACTAAAATGCTTTCCCGTACATTATTTATCAGCTATAGTCTTGCTGACTCTTTGTTGGTGTGTGTAGTATCTTCAGGTTGCTTTGCCTGTGTCTTCTCAAGTATGTGATGGAAGGGATTTCTTCCTTCTAGAATATCTAGAGAAGAATTTCTAGGTTCATCTCAATGGAGAGAGGCGGTGTTTTAATGTGGTGGTTAGTAGGCAGTGGTTAACCTAAGATTTGCCGAGGACCTCTTTGAAGGCTTTCTAAATGATTATGGGCTTAAGATCTACTGTGGCTTACTCTAAAATATGAAATCATATTTCTATGGAACCATATGACCCGACAATATAAACATTATTCAGAAAAGTCAAACTGAATAATCAATATGGAGGCATGTGCTCTGACTAAGACAGTATATGTCCTAGAACCTCCAGAATGAAACTTAATTTTCAAGAGCTTGCCACGTGGCTTTCTTTTCTTTGCCTTTTTATTGGATATTTTATGTATTCACATTTCAAATGCCATCCCCTTCCTCAGTTCTTTCTTCTAAGCAACTCACAAGATTGTTGACCGGTGTCAGAGTGTTTGCTCTGGTAGCTGTCTGTTGTAGGGTCCCTGTTCTAGCCTCCTTGAATTTCATGGCTATTATCTGTAAATGAAGAGGTTTGGTGATTTGCCACTTTATATTCTCGGCCATGTTTGAAATTCTGTGATCTCATGGTTTACTACTTGCTTTCGTGGGTGAAAAAAAAAATCCCCACAAATCACCCCCCACCAATGATTTCCTTCTATTGTCATGGTATTTCGTGTGTACTATTATTCTTAATATTTCTTTGTTAATTGTTTCCTAGAATATCATGATATAAATTTATTAGCTACTGGGAAATGCCTGGGAAATATATCCTGATCTCTCAGGTTTTTTCCTTAAAGGCAAAGTGTATGCTCCAAAGAGTTCATGAAGAAACATGGGTTGTATTTGGCAATTGATCCGTTTGACACAGAGACATAGAACTGAAGAGTGCTTGGGCCACAGGATGCTAGAAGCTTCTTTAATTTTATCCAAGGCAGATGATTTTATATCCCAATATTTTTTGTCTTCTTTTAATCATGCCTTTTTTCCCATTTCCTTTGCTTTCAGGTCAGATAAGCTGACATGTTGTTTTACATAGCAAGGGTGTGATGGTGTCTGAACGGAAAACACTCTGATTTGGGGGGGGGATTGTTTTTTTATGGGTCAGCACTTTTGTGACTATAACAGACCGTGACTGATTAAGACGAATGGTTGTTGGATCACTGTAAGGAGGAAGGTTTTGTTCAGTAAGCATCTGTAGAGGAGGAGAGCCCTGAGTTTTGAGAGCTGTCAAGCATTTGCGGCCATGGAGCATATACACTCACTGTGGATACCCAAGCTTGGCAAAATCAGGTCTAATTTCAGCAACTCCTTCCACTGGCCTATACTAGGTTTTTGGGTGGAGTGGAGCAGGGTTTGTGATACTGTAATTAAAAGCAGATTTAATAAGGCATAATACTTATTATTAATAATACTTATTATTCTGTTTGTTGAACAGAATGCTTGGTCTTGCCTTGAAATTTAGAGGAAAAATAAATGCCTAAAGGATACCCTTGGCACAAGGTCCGTGGACTGCTAGAAAATAAAATGATCTGAAGAGAAAAAAAAAGAACTGATATTAATGTTGAGTTTTATGACTTTAATAGTCATACTGTGGGTATGTAAAATAATGTCTTCACTCATAAAGAATTCAACAAGGAGCATGTCATGCGAAAGGGTCTGATTTACGCAGGTGATATATATATATATATATATATATATATATATATATATATATATATATAATATGCGTGCGACCAGAGGTAGCAATGAATAAAACAATCTCACTTGCAACTGTTTTATAAATGTATTAAAATTTTTTAAAGTGAGGAAGAGGAGAGGGGCTTCTTTTTACAGCTTTGAGAAGAAATGCTAACTAGTAACCAGGTCACCAGCTTCCCTATAGCTGGACCAGCAAGTGGGTGAACTTCTAAATGAGAAATGCAAGTATTAAGCTGAAAATAACAGTCCTAAGCTTATGAAACCATAAACCCTTTCCCCCGTTTTTGCTCTGCATCGCAACCTGTTTCCTTTGTCTCATTATTCTTTGTCTGCATCAGACTGGGAAGAGCTTGAGTTAATCAGTTCCACTCTGTCAGAAAGTCCTTCTAATACCTTGACCTAAGCCAGAAGAAATATGTGTAAAATCTCCCCAGGAATTGGGGAAGCCTTCAGTATTTCTCAGGCCAGAGGGTCTCTTTCTTGTTGTAAGCCAAGGGCTAGGGATACTATTTCACCTTTCTCCCACCCCGGCACAGTCTAGTCTCTCTTTCTCACTGTAATGGGGAAACCCCTAGATTCTGGTTTTTGTGAAGCCATGTTGATAGGCAAGAGTATGCAAGTTCAGCCTGCTGGACTACCAGGAACCATGCTGTACACTCAATAGTGCAGAACGAGTTTTTGCTTTCTCGAGTATTAAATTAAAACAGACAGGTAATCCTGTTTTCTCTGAGTTTCTTGCAGGAGTCATACCGTGAGCAAAGGGGAAAGGATACTATTGAGAGAGAGAGAGAGAGAGAGAGAGAGAGAGAGAGAGAGAGAGAGAGAGAGAGAGAGAGAGAGAGAGCTGGAGCGTTTGTTTTTCCACGTGGGGCTTCAAGCTCCTGGAGCATTAAGGGCATAACACGAAGGATGCACGTCTCATAGTTTCAATTCCCACCCAAAGAGCTACCTTTGATCTCATCTGGAGTTCATATTCTGGGAGTCTCGGGGAATAAAGGGCTTTTCTTGCTCCTTCATAGCTGTAAAAGCATGTCTGATTCAGGAGCGTCATGTAAACGGCCTGTGAAGCTCAGGCTGCTTTGAAAGTCTCTGCTCAGCTATAACATTCCTTCAGCAGGAGGAGGATGGTTTGGAAAAATGTAGGTTTTTTTTCTTGGAAACAAAGATCCCCACCAGACTTGCCAGGCTGAAGGAGGTTAGAAGGATACTTTTGCCTTCGGGGTGTCCCATCTCAGCCGCTGGGTGCCAGTCCAGGCAGGTAACGCTTTAGTTGACACCTTCAGGATGAACAGACAGGGAGAAACTTGTAGTCATTTTTCTTGGCAGAAGCCACAACCCAGCCCAAGTTAATTATGTCTGAGAAGAAGAATAGCGTCTGGGCACCTGCAATTTTCAATTTGGTACCTTGTTTTCCTGTGCCGAGTGTTCTATCAAGCCATTCACATGTATCTTCACACAATCCCTTCCTGGTTTCATGCGAGACCATGGGAACACGGAGTTTATAAATGTCTGGGTAATTGTCTCTGTTTACTGAGAACTTTGTATGTGCCAGGTCTGATTAAGAGCTGTGCGTGCATCCTGTCATTTAATCTTCATGACAACACTGTGAGGGACATAAATTTATTGCTCACACTTAGCAGTGGAGAGAATGGGGGCTTACACAATGCCTTGCCCTAAATCATATGACTAAATAATGTGGAACTGAAGCTTGAAATGAAACCCAGCAGTCTGAAAGGAGACTCAAAGGCTTTGATAAAGTTCTGTCAGCACTGCACAAACACACACATACAAACACACACACAGCACTTACACATACACCACATGCACATACAAACACCACACACACACACACACACACACACACACACATGGGGGAGAGAGAGAGAGAGAGAGAGAGAGAGAGAGAGAGAGAGAGAGAGAGAGAGAGAGAGATGGGGCACATCCCTTTGAATTAGAGGGCGGCTAATATTAGTTTTGATGTTATAATCAGGTTTAATTTAGAAATATTTTTGGGAAATACAGTTTATTAATGCCAAATACAGAATGTCTATTTCCTGTTTAACTTTCTACATTTAATGGTAACAGTTACTAACGTTGGATCCATAATGCCCCAAAGTATGTATGGCACTGGGGCATACTGAGTACTTTGAACTGAGGAAACTCAGGAACTCAGAAAAAAGCACAAAGTTCATTCTGAACGTCTTCCCTTCTATCCCATTCCCTCAATCCCTCCCTGAGACAGATGCTTGGACCTGGAGAACCTTCAATGGCCCTCGTGTTAAAAGCTTCATAGTGATATTGGTAGGTGGTGAAAAATCTTAAACAGAACCCAGTGGAGACTTTAACCCATGAAGAATGTTTCCGCAGAGAGTACTCTGCGATCCCTAATCTTTCCTCTTTGTCTTCTCAGGCAGCACGAGGTGGATAAGCTTCTTGTGCCACACAGCCCTGCTGGGATGCCCTTCCATACAAAAGAGATGTGGCAGCCAACCGCAACGGAAAGACTATGTATAAAGAGGGTCTAAACCTTTCTTCTTACTAAGTTGACTGCCCTGGGAATTTGCTATGGCAACAAAAAGCTGACAGTGCGGCTGGCAACAAAAACTAGAAGCTTCTTCCCCTGAGCAGGTGATAGGATTAGCAACTTCTTTTTTCTAAAGCCACGAAATCTGACTGTGCAACTCTCTGAACTCATATCTCTCTGGCAAACCCTCAGCTCGAGGTTCTTCCCACCCCACAGCAAACCGGGAGAGGGAGCAATGCCCTGAAAAGCTGAGAGGAATTTGACCAAATGGACTATGCTGGAATTCACTTTCCTTATTTTACTATGTTTGTACCATCTTCCTTTGTCTAAGCACACTTCTTTAAGACGGCTTATCTTAAAACAAATCCAAGAGCACACAATATACTTTGTTTAGTTCTCTGGAATTCTACTCCTACCTTAGGCAAAATTATCATTAAATAGCTTTTTGTACACTTCCATTGTTACTCTGGTTCTTGTAAAGCTTGGAGAATAACACATCTTACCTTTCACCATCAGACCCTAGTCTGGTCATGTGTTATCCTTAGAAAGGTGCTCCTCTCAGTACTGTGGCCCCTCTCAGCTCTCATCTTATTGATCTTCTTTATCTGTCACTCTTAGAAAAAAGTCAACAATTTCCAGCATTTGTTCTTGTCTTACCTCATTCTTCTTTGCAGTGCTTTACAAGTAGTACACATGTATTGTGCAGGGTACAGGCTTCCATAAGGGCATCTCCACACAAGCATACACTGTCCTTAGAGCATGTTCTCCTAAAGTCCCCACCCTCCCCATTCTCACCCTCCTCCATGTCCTCTCTAGTCTCCTAACTGCCTTTGCTTCTGTGTTTGCATCCTATGTATACATGTGGTTTTATGTCTCTCTGTAGAATCTGGGATCACAAAGCAGAGAAAGTGTATGATATTTACCACTCTGACACTGGCTAAATTTGTTATGACACTCTTTAATCACAAGCCTTTCCAAAGGACACAATTTCATTTTTCTTTATGTTTCAATAAAATTCCTTTCCGCATGGACCACATTTTTGAATTCTGATGGTGCTTCAAACCTGTCCTGATGTGAGGCCAAGGTAGCCAGGCCTCTTACTCTCTCAATATTGAGACTTTCTCTCCTTTCAGCAGTTTTGCTGAAACTCTGTTTTGCTGAACAAAAGCTCAGTAAATAAATATCCTGCTGTGAACTGTGTGTGGCTCACTCTGCTTTGCCGAAGTCCAGTCTCTGAGAACTTCCATTTGCCTGAGGGAAGAACCACTCAGATGTTCCACAGGTGAAAACTGGACTGCCTTATGACGACGGCCAATAAACACAAACCTGTGGACGGCCTTTGTCTTACAATCAAACCCGCCATGATCCATCCTGATCAACTTCCCCCAAAACACACTTATTTGGTAAATGCACACTCCTAAGTTATATATCTCATTTATTCTTTTTTTCAGATTTTTCCATCTTTATTAACTTGGGTATTTCTTATTCACATTTCAAATGTTATTCCCTTTCCCTGTTTCCAGGCCAAAATCCCCCATAACCCCTCCCCTCCCCTTCTCTATGGGTGTTCCCCTCCCAACCCTCCCCCCATTACCGCCCTCCCCCCAATAATCTAGTTCACTGGGGGGTTCAGTCTTAGCAGGACCCAGGGCTTCCCCTTCCACTGGTGCTCTTACTAGGATATTAATTGCTATCTATGGGGTCAGAGTCCAGGGTCAGTCCATGTATAGTCTTTAGGTAGTGGCTTAGTCCCTGGAAGCTCTGGTTGCTTGGCATTGTTGTACATATGGGGTCTCGAGCCCCTTCAAGCTCTTCCAGTTCTTTCTCTGATTCCTTCAACGGGGGTCCTATTCACAGTTCAGTGGTTTGCTGCTGGCATTCGCCTCTGTATTTGCTGTATTCTGGCTGTGTCTCTCAGGAGAGATCTACATCCGGCTCCTGTCAGCCTGCACTTCTTTGCTTCATCCATCTTGTCTAATTGGGTGGCTGTATATGTATGGGCCACATGTGGGGCAGGCTCTGAATGGGTGTTCCTTCTGTGTCTGTTTTAATCTTTCCCTCCCTATTCCCTCCCAAGGGTATTCTTGTCCCCCTTTTAAAGAAGGAGTGAAGCATTCACATTTTGATCATCCTTCTTGAGTTTCATGTGTTCTGTGCATTTAGGATAATTCAAGCATTTGGGCTAATATTCATTTATCAGTGAGTGCATACCATGTGTGTTTTTCTGTGATTGGATTACTTCACTCAGGATGATATTTTCCAGTTCCATCCATTTGTCTATGAATTTCATAAAGTCATTGTTTTTGATAGCTGAGTAATATTCCATTGTGTAGATGTACCACATTTTCTGTAGCCATTCCTCTGTTGAAGGGCATCTGGGTTCTTTCCAGCTTCTGGCTATTATAAATAAGGCTGCTATGAACATAGTGGAGCACGTATCTTTTTTATATGTTGGGGCATCTTTTGGGTATATGCCCAAGAGAAGTATACCTGGGTCCTCAGGTAGTGGAATGTCCAATCTTCTGAGGAACCTCCCCAGAATGGTTGTACCAGTCTGAAATCCCACCAACAGTGGAGGAGTGTTCCTCTTTCTCCACATCCTCGCCAGCATCTGTTGTCCCCACGGTTTTTGATCTTAGCCATTCTGACTGGTGTGAAGTGGAATCTCAGGGTTGTTTTGATTTGCATTTTGTTTGGGAGACTTTTAATGACTGCTTCTATTTCTTTAGGAGTTATGGGGTTGTTTAAATGGTTTATCTTTTCCTGATTTAACTTTGGTACTTGGTATCTGTCTAGGAAATTGTCTGTTTCCTCCAGATTTTCAAGTTTTGTTGAATTTAGGCTTTTGTAGTAAATGATGATTTTTTGAATTTCCTCTGAATCTGTAGTTATGTCTCCCTTTTCATTTCTGATTTTGTTAATTTGGACACACTCTCTGTGTCCTCTGGTTAGTTTGGCTAAGGGTTTATCTATTTTGTTGATTTTCTCAAAAAACAAACAAACAAACAAACAAACTAGTTTTTGGTTCTGTTGATTCTTTGTATAGTCCTTTTTGTTTCTAGCTCTGAGTTTGATTATTTCCTGCCTTCTACTCCTCCTGGGTGTATTTGCTTTTTTTTGGTCTAGAACTTTTAGGTGTGCTGTCAAGCTGCTGATATATGCTCTTTCCTGTTTCTTTCTGCAGGCACTCAGCGCTATGAGTTTTCCTCTTAGCACAGCTTTCATTGTGTCCCATAAGTTTGGGTATGTTGTACCTTCATTTTCATTAAATTCTAAGAAGACTTTAATTTTTCTTTATTTCTTCCTTGACGAGGTTATCATCGAGTAGAGCATTGTTCAACTTCCATGTATATGTTGGCGTTCTTTTCTTACTGTTACTGAAGACCAGCTTTAACCCGTGCTGGTCTGATAGCACGCATGGGATTATTTCTATCTTTCTGTAGCTGTTGAGGCCTGTTTTGTGGTCAATTTTGGGAAAAGTACCATGAGGTGGTGCAAAGAAGGTATATCCTTTTGATTTTAGGATAGAATGTTCTATAAATATCTGTTAAGTCAATTTGGTTCATAACTTCTGTTACTCTTGTCTATTTCTCTGTTTAATTTGTTTCCATGATCTGTCCATTGATGAGAGTGGGGCATTGAAATCTCCTACTATTATTGTGTGAGGTGCAATGTGTGCTTTGAGCTTTAGTAAGGTTTTTTTTTTTTTTTTTTTTTTTTTTTATGTATGCAGGTGCCCTTGTATTTGGAGCATAGATATTTAGGATTGATAGTTCCTCTTGGTGGATTTTTTCTTTGATGGATATGAAGTGTCCTTCCTTATCTTTTTTGATGACTTTTGGTTCAAAATTGCTTTTACTTCGGACCACTCGCTTGGAAAGTTGTTTTCCAGCCTTTCACTCTGAGGTAGTGTCTGTCTTTGTCTCTGAGGTGTGTTTCCTATAGGCAGCAGAATGCAGGGTCCTTGTTGCATATCCAGTTTGTTAATCTATGTCTTTTTATTGGGGAATTGAGTCCATTGATGTTGAGAGATATTAAGGAATAGTGATTATTGCTTCCTGTTATATTCATATTTGGAGGTGAGAATATGTTTGTGTGCTTGTCTTCTGTTTATTTTGTTGCAAAACAATTAGTTTCTTGCTTTTTCAAGGGTGTAGCTTGCCTCCTTGTGTTGGGCTTTACCATTTATTTTCCTTTGTAGGGCTGGATTTGTAGAAATACATTGTGTAAATTTGGTTTTGTCATGGAATATCTTGGTGTCTCCATCTATGTTAATTGAGAGTTTTGCAGGATACAGTAATCTGGGCTGGCATTTGTGTTCTCTTAGCGTCTGTGTGACATCTGTCCAGGATCTTCTGGCTTTCATAGTTTCTGGTGAGAAGTCTGGTGTGATTCTGATAGGTCTGCCTTTATATGTTACTTGACCTTTTTCCCTTACTGCTTTTAATATTCTTTTTTTGTTTTGTGCATTTTGTGTTTTGACTATTATGTGACTGGAGGAGTTTCTTTTCTGGTCCAATCTATTTGGAGGTCTGTAGGTTTCTTGTATGTTTATGGGCATCTATTTCTTTAGGTTAGGGAAATTTTCTTCTATGATTTTGTTGAAGATATTTACTGGTCCTTTGAGCTGGGAGTCTTCACTCTCTTCTATACCTATTATCCTTAGGTTTGATCTTCTCATTGTGTCCTGGATTTCCTGTATGTTTTGGGCCATTATCTTTTTCCGTTTTACATTATCTTTGACAGTTGTGTCAATGCTTTCTATGGAATCTTCTGCTCCTGAGATTCTTTCTTCTATCTCTTGTATTCTGTTGGTGATGCTTGTATCTACGACTCCTTGTCTCTTCCTTTGGTTTTCTATATCCAGGGTTGTCTCCCTTTGTGCTTTCTTTACTGTTCCTATTTCCATTTTCAATTCGTTCACATGGTTTGGTTGTGTTTTCCTGTAATTCTTTCAGAGCTTTTTGTGTTTCCTCTCTAAGGGCTTTCCTCTCTAAACACTTAGTTGTCTTTTCCTGCATTTCTTTAAGGGAGTTCTTTATGTCTGTCTTAAAGACCTCTGAAGGTATAGCTCTTCCTCCCAAGGTGGAATTGGCTTGGGAGGCAATCCCTGGGATTTGGCTGCAGGGAGTTGTTTGACAGGGTCCGTTCAGATCTGGGCGCAGTCTGGACCGCAGGGCTCCTGCAGCTTGACTGCCCATATCTTCCTGTGCCCAGAGGCCCTTTACAGTTTTCTCTTGGGCCAGGGATGTGGGCAAAGGTGGGCAGAAGTGGCTGTCTCTTCTGCCCTGCAGTCTCAGAATTGCCCACATGTCTGGGTAATGAGCTCTCTCTCCCGAGGGAGAGAGAGTAAGGAGCTGTGGCAGTAAGGAGCTGTGGGCTGGGTTCAGTGAGGTTCGGTTGCCAGCTAGAAACCCATCTCGTTTAGTCTTCATTTTCACATTGATTTGTTTTTGTCTGCCTGCTCTGATGCATTATTAACTGGGGATGTATTGAAACACCTAACTACACCTGTAGGTCACATGCTTCTCAGTTTTTATTTCCTCTGTTTTCAATATAGGTATTAAGCACACACACATTTTTGCCCCCTTTGACTCCTTTTTCACTATGAGATGTCTCTCCTCGTTCCTGACAATATTTTTGATTTCTATGTCCTTTGACAGTGGCTTTCTTAAGCTTAATATCTGTAAAGATTTCTCTATCCATTCCATTTGTCTGAGTTTTTGCATTTGAAGCAAACTTCTTGAAAACACCATAGAGCTGGGTTTCACCTCCTCATCAAAGTGGATAGATTTGCCATTTACACTGAGTATTTATAGCAATAGCAATGGATCTGACTGCTCCTACCATTCTGTTTCAATCTACCTTCTTTACAGTTGTTTTCTATTAAGTCTGTATAATTTGCTTTCTATTTTAGCCTTCCTTTTGACTCAAGTATACCGTGTGATTAAGCTTCTACTACTAACTTAGTGCTCATAATTCTTTGCCTTATTTTTAACCATTGCAGCTCGATTTCCAATATATGTTCAACTTATCCCCATTTACCTTCAAATCACATACTGTGATACTTAAAACAAGGCCCTTATAACAGTATTTGTCTATTTTGGGTCCCATGCCTTGGGGTATTTTATGAGAGCTCCACAATACATTACTAATGTCTTAGGGTAAATATTGCTGATCAAAAAACAAACAAACAAACAAAAAACCAAAAAACATGACCAATGCAATTTGGGGGAAAGGGTTTATTTGGCTTACACTTCCAGAGCATGGATCATCACCAAAGGAAGTCAGAACAGGAACTCAATAAGGGCAGGAACCTTGAGAAATAGCTGATGCTGAAGCCAAGGAGGAGTGCTGCTTATTGATTTGTTCCACATGGCTTGCTCAACCTGCTTTCTTATAAAACCTAGGACCACCAGTCCAGGAGTGGCCTTCCCACAAAGGGCTGAGACCTCCCACATCAATCATTGATTAAGAAAATGCCTTACAGCCAGATCTCATAGGGCATTTTCTCAACTGAAGGTCCGTTCTTTTAGATAACTTGAGCTTGTATTAAGTTGACATAAAACTATCCAACACAGTTAGTATTTTGATCTTAAATGTTTAGCTATCTTTTAGAGCTATAAAAATGTTTTGGAATGTGTTCACATACAGATCATCCTTCTTTATTTCTTTGTATAAATCTAACTTTAAAAAAATAATCTGTCCAAATTTCCCTTTGTCCAAACAATGGCCCGCAGTGCAGGCCTATTGAAAACAAGATATTTGAATATTTTGTTCCAATAATATTTATTTTGCTCTCACTTTGAAAAATGTTTCCACTAGATGTAGAATTCTCAGTTGACACTTGTTTTCTTTCATGATTTAGAAAATAAAATATCAGAGAAAAAGCAAACCTTGGGGGGTTACATAGCTTACATTACTGTGTGTAATAATTCCATGTCCCAGTTTATGCACAGTTCAGGGGCCTCTCAAGTGTGTAATAAAGATATGCACACTCCCCCGCATTGATCTCTAATCCCATCAGCTTCCTAGTTACAACATAAGATAGAGTACACACTACACACACACACACACACACACACACACACACACACACACACACACACACCCCGCAACTGTGTCTGGTTCTCTATGAGAGTAAAGAAAAATTTTCCTCCAGTCAATATCATCTATCCATAGCACCTTATGTAATCCTACACATTTTCCCATCCTCTTTTTCTGTGTTGGATTCCATAATATAGCTTAAGTTATTCATTAAAAGTTAGGTTACTAGAGCAACTAGATAAAAAGTTGTCTGCTAGCTTCCTTGTTTGTTCGTGCGAGGCCTCACCCTATTTTCACTCAGAAGAGATGAGGCTAGGTGTTTGCTTCATCTCCACTTTCAGTTCCTTTTCTGCTGTGTTTTCTTCCTTCAAGATTAGGGCTTGTTATTCCCTCTGATGACCTTGCTGTTCTCTGAACAGCAACTCTAACGCCTTAGGAATTCCACTGTAATCATTTACTTGCACCTCAATTTTTACTCTGTTGTCTATAGAAACAATGTACAATATCTGTTCATGGCCCAATTCATCTGATATATAAATAGTCTCGAGTGTTTGTTGGATGAGTGAAATAAGGAACAAAATATGTAACAGTTACTGGGCTGCTAATTTTTCAATTCTGAAGCTACTCTGGAATATGTGATGGTCAGTTTTGTCCAGATTTTTTATTTTAGAAGTATTAACAAACTTTCAAAACATATGTAGCTTATTTCCTGAAATCACTGTGAAGACTATACCAAGAAATCTGTTTGGAGGGGAAAAAAAGATAATTAGACCTTTGTGAAGTCTGGGGAAAAATCTTCTAATGTTATAAAAATGTTGAAGGTACCATTAAGCAGATGCCGTTTGTGATATTTGTGATTTTTAAACATAGATGAACAAACCAGTAGAAAGTAGATGTGGAAGAATATTTTTACAAGTGGCTGAGTTCTTAATGCATGAGGCCAAACCGTGATGTAAAAGTCTATGATGGAGGCTTGGACACATGGCAGTGGTGCAGATCCCTGGAGAATTAGGGCCTATTTATATAGAGACGTCTCCAGATTGGAGTCGGCAGGGTCAGGAAATTGAGGCAGAGAGTCTCTTCTGTCTCCTCTTTTCCATTGCAGGAGTCCAAGAGGAATGCTTTGGCAGAGTTTTTGAGACTGATGCCTTGTCCAATCTAAATATAAAGTTACCCTTAGGAATGAACAGTAGCCCGCTGACCCTTGATACGATCCACAGAAAATGTAATTTATTTATTTTGTGAACGGGTAAAATACTCATTAGCAATTTCCACAGTTAACACAATAGAATTCAAGTACACAAAACTATTCAGAAAAGAAGAGAAAACAAAAAACGAGGGAGACAGAACACTGCTGTATGCATGATCCTCATGGTGTCCTGGGGGATGTTTATTGGAGGTAGGCAGGGATGTTCCAAATTTTGCATAATTTAGTTTGGGAGCTGTTTGTACCAAGAGAACCTTGGCAAGGACTACAGACAATGGATTCAGAATTAAATTCATTTATTTTTTTTTAGAGAAAAACATATTACATGATAATGAGACCTCAGGATTAACGCTGTTGTGCCCAATTCTTAGTCACATCTGTGTCGCAGATTTGTTTTTTAGTTCTTAGTCCTAAAACTGGAGAAACATGACCATCAGTTACGATGCTTGTAAATATGACTGAGGAAGGCTACTCACATAAGTTCAAATGTAAGCATAGATACCTAATAGATGCTTGTTTATAAATGGCTTCACAATTCTCACATAGACCAGAGCCTATAGGTTACATTTACATATTTATGTTCTTCAAACAAGTGACTAAACTCCAGAAGTTATTTATCAACTAACCCTTGCCAGTAGCACAAACTCGGAAGCTCTCGGGATAGTGTGCATTTGAATTCGACGATTTAACGTCTGGTGTGTATATTCTAGTTTGTGATATATCCCTGACGTACATGAACACGGCAGATTGCACTGAAGTGACACCCTCAAGCATGTGCATCTTATGGAGTTGTTCAGGTACCATTTATGGAATACAGGCCATCTGTATCTGATGCAAGATCTGAGCTTTCCAATTGAGAAGTCTCAGTGATGGTTTGTATGTCTGCTTGGAGCCACACAGCTATGCTAACGTTAGGCTGTACTTTCAACCATGAGTCTTCAAGATGGAGTCTACCTACTGACTGAGTGGGATTTATTCCTTAGATTAAAGTTTAAATCATTTCTTTGAGACAAGGGCTAATATAGCCAATGCTAGCCTCCATTAGGTGTGCTGCTAAAGACTGACCTTGATCCTCCTGCCTCCGCCTCCTGAGTACTAGCTACTTGCATGGAACACTGAAGAACGGACTGGGGGTGCTGTGCACGTTAAGTGGGCACTCCACTAATTGGACAATATTCTCAACCCCATTTTAAATCATTCGTCGTCTAGAATTTTAGCCTCTCACCTTTATAAATGTCCTTAAGTATCACATTCTTTTTTTATTTTGTTGCTCTCTTTTTTTCTTCCATTTTTATTAAATTGGGTATTTCTTGTTTACATTTCAAATTATTCTCTTTCCTGGTTTCCTGTCCATCAGCCCCCTAACCCCTCCCCTTCCCCTTTTATATGGGTGTTCCCCTCCCCATCCATCCCCCATTACCATCCCCCCAACAATCCCCTACACTGGGGGTCCAACCTTGGCAGGACCAAGGGCTTTCCCGTCCACAACAAGGCTATTCTCTGCTACCTATGCAGTTGGAGCCCAGGGTCAGTCCATGTATAGTCTTTAGGTAGTGGTTTAGTCCCTGGAAGCTCTGGTTGTTGGCATTGTTGTTCATAAGGGGTCTCGAGCCCCTTCAAGCTCTTCCAGTTTTTCTCTGATTCCTTCAATGGGGGTCCTATTCTCAGTTCAGTGGTTTGCTGCTGGCATTCGCCTCTGTATTTGCTGTATTCTGGCTGTGTCTCTCAGGAGAGATCTACATCCGGCTCCTGTCAGCCTGCACTTCTTTGCTTCATCAATCTTATCTAGTTTTGGTGGCTGTATATATATGGGCCACATGTGGGTCAGGCTCTGAATGGCCATTCCTTCAGTCTCTGCTCTAAACTTTGCCTCCTTATCCCCTCCTATGGATATTTTTGTTCCCCTTTTAAAGAAGGAGTGAAACATTCACATTTTGGCCATCCTTCTTGAGTTTCATGTGTTCTGTGCATTTAGGGTAATTTGAGCATTTGGGCTAATATCCACTTATCAATAAGTGCATATCATGTGTGTTTTTCTGTGATTGGGTACCTCACTCAGGATGATACTTTCCAGTTCCATCCATTTGCCTATGAATTTCATAAAGTCATTGTTTTTGAAAGCTGAGTAATATTCCATTGTGTAGATGTACCACATTTTCTGTATCCATTCCTCTGTTGAAGGGCATTTGGGTTCTTTCCAGCTTCTGGCTATTATAAAAAAGGCTGCTATGAACATAGTGGAGCATGTGTCTTTGTTGTATGTTGGAGAGGTATAGCTGGGTCCTCAGGTAGTGCAATGTCCAATTTTCTGAGAAACCTCCAGATTGATTTACAAAGAGGTTGTACCAATTTGCAATCCCACACCAACAATGGAGGAGCGTTCCTCTTTCTCCACATCCTCACCAGCATCTGCTGTTGCCTGAGTTTTTGATTTTAGCCATTCTGACTGGTGTGAAGTGGAATCTCAGGGTTGTTTTGATTCACATTTCCCTGATGACTAAAGATGTGCTTCTCAGCTATTCAGTATTCCTCAGTTGGGAATTCTTTGTTTTGCTCTGTACCCCATTTTTAATAGTGTTATTTGGCTCTATGAAGTCTAACTTCATAAGTTCTTTGTATATTTTGGATATTAGCCCTCTATTAGATGTAGGGTTGGTAAAGATCTTTTCCCAACCGGTTGGTTGCCGTTTTGTCCTAACCACAGTGTCCTTTGCCTTACAGAAGCTTTGCAGCTTTATGAGATCCCATTTGTCGATTCTTGATCTTAGAGCATAAGCCATTGGTGTTCTGTTCAGGAAATTTTCTCCAGTGCCCATGTGTTTGAGACTCTTCCCCACTTTTTCTTCTATTAGTTTGAGTGTATCTGGTTTGATGTGGAGGACCTTGATCCACGTGGGCTTAAGTTTTGTACATGGTGATAAGAATGGATTGATTTGCATTCTTCTACAAAGCATCACATTCTTGATCTGAGAATTTTTCCATAATGTTTTAAAGAGTTTCTCTCTTCTGGAGTTAGGCAACTTGACTTTGTCAGTTAGTGCCTTTACTTAGAAGGTTTTCTGGTTTGTAGTGAGGGACTACCATGGCTACCATTTAGTGCATAATGTTATTTTTGTGGAGTCTGTCTGATGGCGTCTCTCAAGATGCTTAGTATCTGGGAAGTACTTGATAAACATAAACTGTCCTTATTACCATTAAAACCAATACTGGTGTACTACAGTAAAGTCAGTCTTTACTAGACGCTTGTTCTAAGAAAGTGGTAGAAACTGATGAAGTGCTGGGAAATATTCGGCTTCATAGAAGGCCAAGCAAACAATTGTACTTTTTGTGAATTTGATATACAAGAAAGTCATATGCAGCCATACACTTAATAGGCCTGTATTTTTAAAGCATCATAATATGTGAAAGCAAAGTTAAATAAAGAATATTATGAAACCAGACCTCATTTAATATCACATTAGCAATTACATGGAATTATCCTAGAGTGATTTTCAAATGATTTACCTTATCACCTAAAACAATTCATTCTGTACACACGCAGCAAGCACTCACTTGTATGCAAACATGTAGTATCCAATTATTGATTTAGGAACAAAGACTCCCTAAAGGAGTTTAAAAAACTGCTCCATCCCAGCACGCCATTCTATATTTTACGTCCGCATCTGAGTCAGCAGAAATGTGTGCAGGAATCCTATAAAGTCTGACAACTCCCTGGCTAGTCCGTGAAGTCAGAACCCACACATGGGGGTGGTATGAATTACTTATCCTATCCCAGGTCTGGAACATATCATTACCACTGAATTCATTGCCTACGCCATCACCAGAGATGATGAGAATGTGAGAATAGCTGGGGCATAAAACCACAGTCAACTGACAGAACTGTCCAGCGTACAGTGGGTCAGACACAGAGGTGTTGTGTGATCTCTGCACAACCGATAGCATACGGTGAGCTGAGCAGCTGACCACCAGCTGAGGGGCTGAATGTTAAAACCATATCTTTGTCATTAGCTGTGCTGAAATCCACAACTGCTTATTTGCTTTATTAAATATATGTAAATGAACATGTACTCAGAGACCTACTATGTCATGGCAAAGAGTTTTGGGGACAAGATTAAGGCAAAAACTACAGTGTTCACTTTTTTTTTTTATTAACTTGAGTATTTCTTATATACATTTCGAGTGTTATTCCCCTTCCCGGTTTCCGGGCAAACATTCCCCTCCCTCCTCCCCTTCCTTATGGGTGTTCCCCTCCCCACCCTCCCCCCATTGCTGCCCTCCCCCCAACAGTCACATTCACTGGGGGTTCAGTCTTAGCAGGACCCAGGGCTTCCCCTTCCACTGGTGCTCTTACTAGGATATTCATTGCTACCTATGAGGTCAGAGTCCAGGGTCAGTCCATGTATAGTCTTTAGGTAGTGGCTTAGTCCCTGGAAGCTCTGGTTGCTTGGCATTGTTGTTCATAAGGGGTCTCGAGCCCCTTCAAGCTCTTCCAGTTCTTTCTCTGATTCCTTCAACGGGGGTCCTATTCTCAGTTCAGTGGTTTGCTGCTGGCATTCGCCTCTGTATTTGCTGTATTCTGGCTGTGTCTCTCAGGAGCGATCTACATCCGGCTCCTGTCGGCCTGCACTTCTTTGCTTCGTCCATCTTCTCTAATTGGGTGGCTGTATATGTATGGGTCATATGTGGGGCAGGCTCTGAATGGGTGTTCCTTCAGTCTCTGTTTTAATCTTTGCCTCTCCCTTCCCTGCCAAGGGTATTCTTTTTCCTCATTTAAAGAAGGAGTGAAGCATTCACATTTTGATCATCCGTCTTGAGTTTCATTTGTTCTAGGCATCTAGGGTAATTCAAGCATTTGGGCTAATAGCCTACAGTGTTCACTCTTTTGTATGATTCTGCCACTTGAATTTTGGATAAGAGACATTTCATGTGCTCAAGAACCACATATGAGCAGTAGCTACATGGCCAACATATGTCTCCATCTTGCATACAGTATTAAGGTGTGCCTTGTATTTGAAATAAAAAAATATATATTATATAAAAATATATATTTGTTATAACAGTGTTATTGAGGACAGAATGCATGTACGATGTCTTATTTTCTTTGCACAACTCACAGTACAGAATAGGTAATCAATTAGTGGGTTGAACAAATGAGTATATTACTATAGAAACGAATGGATAATGAAAATCTCTGAGAAGCCTGATTAACTGATTTTAATTCTTTAAAAATAATCTGTGAAACAGATTACTCGACATTGATGAAGTTCTACTTGTAGTCTTATCAACTCCCAGTGTTGGCTTTCCACTACCCCATTCAACCAAATTTTGTTAAGTATTTGCAGTTGCATAAACAAAGAGCTATGTGACTACCCATACCTATGGTATAGGCCTTGTTCTAGAAGACAACACTTAATAGAGTAACTGACATTGTTGCAATAGTCTTTACCACAGTGGTCTAGTTTAGAAATAAACTTAACAATTTTCTAAGCATCCACTTTGAAGAGGGGCACACACCTCAGCATGCTGGCCAGTCCCCAAGGATGTTGGATGCCTAACGAGTTAAGTGTATTTGCCTAGGAGTCTATTTTTAGGATGCCAAGCAACTTTCATAAAAATGTACTCCCCTAAATGATCTTATTTTTAAAGACCAAAGTGAGTCAGTATTTTAAATTCATATTACTAACTTGCAGTAAGTTATCCCAAGGGGAATTAAAAATTATTATTTTGGGCACAGGAGGAAAAATTAACATCTTAGTCTATAAATACATCCAAATACCAATCCAATTCAGTGGTGTGGGAGCATCGATTCCTGAGAGAGTTTCTAGATCCCTGTTCTGACCCTGGATGTTCAATTACGCCTTTGGAACTTGAGGTTGTAGCAAATATTTATTTGCCTGGTGCCTTTCCTGAGCTGGGAATTTTTCAAGGTCAGGAATAAAATCTATCACCTATCTCTCTCTCATGTATGTATGTATGTATGTATGTATGTATGTATGTATGTATGTATGTATGTATCATTTATCTGCCTATGTATCCATCCAACCATCCATCCATCCATCCATCCATCCATCCACCCACCCACCTACCGACCTACCTACCTACCCACCCACCTACCTACCTACCTATCTACCGTCTATCTTAGATATCTATTTATACACCTCTCATCTGCCTGCCTGTGTGTCTGGTCTGTCTATCCATCCAGTTGAGCACATCACATAATTTCTGGCATGTCTTGATAGGTCAATGATTGTCTGCTGGAGTAATACAAAGTACAATTCATGTTGATTTTTCACCTGTGAATCATTCCGTTAATCCTCTGAAATCAATGATGTGCATTTGCTAAAGAAGACAAATATGTGAGTGACAAGGGCCGTGCCTTCCGCTGTGCTTCTGCTCACTGACTAACCCTGTCCACAGGTTGTGGTATGCTGTCCTATTATGCTTTATTTCCTCACACATTTTCCTCTTCATCTGACTCACATTGCTACAACCCTCATGGATTAATCATTTTGAAACCACAGGGTTCTGAATCATGGCTGAGTCCTGGGTTACAAGGAAATCCATCCACTAGGAAATGAGAGCGTTTCTAGGAAACATCTTTTAACCACGTTTGTATTCTGATAAGATTCCTGGCTGCCGACCTGGGCCCATGGAAAGCAAAGACTTGGAAACAACCTTGGTTCTCCTGTAGGTAACTAACAAGTGTGTTCTTTTTTCATGCTGACAGTATCTTATAGCTATTGTATGTATGTGAAGATCTAGTCATCCAACGGCTCCTGATTTTTATGAGCAAAGCATGTAATATGTGATTGAGAAATGAGTTTTTACACAGAAACTCTACAGTGGTCATCAAACTACTTTCCTTTCTCCCCCTCCTGATTCACTGGTTCCTCATTAGATGCTGAACTTCCAGGGTTTGTTTGTAGACATTAAACTTGGTTGTCAAAGCCTCTTAGGATAGAAGCCTTTAATCTTTCTATCTAACCATCTTAAACATGGGTTATGTTTGTTTTTATAAACATACTAGTAAAAGATTTGAAACAGTTTGGGCTCCGTGAGAGAAAATTGCCGACTGAATGACTGAACGGATTGTTGGAAGGCTCTCTAGTGGGTGTTTCACTGGTTGTGAAATCAAAGGCTGCATAATCTCAGTTGATTTTCCCTGTCACACTACGCTGCCTCCAGATGAGGGAGGTGACACATTTTAGTCAGAGGAGAATTGGAGGCATTCAACATCCTTCAAAATCATTGTTCACCGTCAATGGCTTGCTACTTTGTTTCCCAGGACCAATAATTGCTTCTTTATTTTAATTTTAATTTTAAAAAGCATGTGCCAGACATGCCATTTTTTTTTTTTTTGGAGATACTTGTAACTTCCTTTGTGCTCATGAAGCTCTCTGCAGGATTTCAACATCCTCTTGACCCAATTTGGTAAAATTGCATCCGAGGCCAGAATACTGAAAAGTGAGACTTTTAGTTTACATTCAAGACAATGGTATGGTTTTGAGGCACTCCATCTAAGTTCATTCCACAAGTCTGGCCCTAACTAATCACTAGCTTCATGTTGTCCAAACTGTCTCACAGAGAGTGTGTTTTTTGTCAGAGTTGCAAGACATGGCAGTAGTCTCCACTTCTCTTTTTGTTCTTTTTCTGATTAAAGCAACTGTTTAAATCAGGCTCGTTGGCTTGAGGTTTGTGGCTCTCAGAAGTAGACCGTACTAGAGATTCATTCTTGGCTGGTCATGTGACCATCTACCCCAAATCCAATTCCATTAAAATTCCTTGCCACAACTGACACGCTTAGATGGTTTTATGGATTGAGTTGGGTTCACTCAAATAATAATACAAAGTCCCATCATACTGTGGATGCTGTGAAGTGCTTGTGAATTCAACCTCTTTTGGAAATAGGGTCTTTGTAAGTACAACTCGGATGAGATGAGATCACTGGAGTGGGCCGCAATCCAATGTGATTAGAAGAGGCAGATATACACACAGAACTGGACAGAGTGACAGAGGGGAATGGACTAATGTACCCACAAGCCCCCAAATCCCAATTCGATGCTGGAACAGCAGTGCCAGAAAGGATCTGCCTTGGAAACTTTAGAAAGAGCAAAGCCCTTCTGATACTCTGATATTAGACTCCTAGTTGCCAGAATAAACGCCAATGTTTGTGCCACATACACCAACTTTTATTATAGTAAGGAACCTAGTTATTAATGTTTATGTAGAGTACAGGATACAGCTGCCCCTACCTGTTTTCTTTTTTTTTAACCAGTACCAGAATAGGCAAGAGGAGACTCAGAGGGTGTGGCCAGATTGATACCTGACTCAAGATGTCTAGCTCCAGGAAAAAGAGATTTCTGTTGCTTTAAGTATTTGATGTGTTACATGCTGTACTGTGGAAGATCAATATAAATGGGATTCTTTCTGAGATGATGAAATCATGACTCTTCTTTCTGTACTTTTCCCAGCTGGCTTCTAGACACTGTGTAATTGAATCTGATGATAGAGAGAAGGTAGTAATTTCTTAGCTTGGCCATTGCAGTTTATCTTCAAGAGTGAGTCAGGTATCATCCCACTGTATGTCCCAGACTACAAGGAAAGGGAGCCAACACTCTCATTTCCAACACAACCAAACCTTTAAAAACCTTTCCTTGAGGAGTGAGGCCATGTAGGAGAAGAGGGATGTTGCAAGGACCACACTGATCATTGAGAACCTCTCTTTGAAGACCAATGCTATTCATTTTTAAAAATTATTTATTGTTTTAGAACTTCTACCAAAACTGAAACCAAAGCCCTTCTACTTCTAACACTATCAGGTTTGCCGACATTAAATTGGACCCAGCATTTTATGAATTTGTTAAAAATTGTATACTTATTTGTTCCATCTCTTGTCTGTGCACATATATTTATATATACATACATACATACACACACATATATACATATATGTGTGTGTCATACATATATGTATGAGTATTACATCTCTTATTTGATTAAATTGCTGACCCTTATTTTGTATACTTCATCAGGGTTCTTTTTTATGAGCCACTCCTCTGTTTTATTGGTAATTCACTAATGTCAATATCACTACTTTTTTTGGTGTAATTTTCTTCTTTCTCTTGTTTACTTTATTGTTGCCTAGCTTCTAGAGTTTGAGGTATATTTAGTTTTTAATGAAAAACTTAACATTAATTACTGCACTTTCAGTGAATATTGGTATGACTGAACAGAAAATGTGCCTGGTTAATGTACATCTTCCTGCTTTTTTTTCTTTTCTTTCCAATTTCTAAGACCTTAATAATCTATCCCACATCTAGATGTATGATTTTTTTCCCAGCATTTCTGCTTCTGCTTGATTTCTTTTTTTAGCCAACAATTCTGCTGCTCTGATATCTGTTGTCAGCTTTTGGGTTACTGACATTTTGATGTAAAATTTGGGTTTTAATTGCATTTTATTTTATAGGATTTCAATTTAGTTGTACTGGACTCTACACATTAAATGGTCAATTTTGACTTTTGCTCTGAAACTATTACTACTGGTTTTCTTTAATTTCCTACTACATGGACTACCTGTAAATGCCTGTTTGTTTGTAATGAACCTGTATTCTATGCATAGAGAACTTTGTTGTTCTACAGCAACTTCTATTTCAACCAATAGGAACATGACACATTTATATCTTTGTTAATGTTTTTACGCGGGTTAAATTTTCTCACTGATTGCGGTACCATCAGATTTTAAGTTTTATAAGATTTTGATTTCAAAGGTAAATTGTGAGGAGTGTGACTATTCACGACCATACCAATGTTTTAGCAGATTTTACATTTCATTAGTATGAAATGTTGACATCCTTCTTTCTTCTTTTAATATTTTTATTCTTAATTCTATTTTGTCTTTAATTTTACTGTATATGCTATTTGTTTTGAATGACCTTTTGCTGTCCATTTTTTTTTCTTTATTTTCCTTTTCGGAGCTGGGGACCGAACCCAGGGCCTTGCGCTTGCTAGGCAAGCGCTCTACCACTGAGCTAAATCCCCAACCCCTTGCTGTCCATTTTTTTAAACTTTGTTCCTGGTGTTGATCTGTTACACTTGGGTTTCTCAAGATACTATAAGTGCAGTGTTCTTCCCACTGTAAGAATCTTTCTCTTTTGATCCAAATTGAGAATCTTTGATCCAAAAATCCCAAATCTGAACTGCTTCAATATTTGAAAACTTTTAAATCCTGATATGATGCTACATGTGAAAAATATTCTATATTATGAAATATACTACTTGAAATTATAAAATATAATTTGCTATACAAATTTAAACATATATTGTTTGCTTTAGGCATAAGATTGCTAATATCTTTTATAAAAAGACCTCCATGAAACATAAATAAACTTTAATTTCAGATTTGGATATCAACCCAATATATTTCATTGTGTATATTCAAATATTCCTTGTGGTGGTTTGAATATGCTTGACCCAGGTAGTGGCACTATTTGGAAGTGTGACTTTGTTGGAAAAAGTGTATCACTGAAGGCCTGGGTTTTAATACCCTTATCCTAGATGCCTAGGAGCCGGTCTTCTCCTAAGACCTATAGGTGAAAAGGTCAAACTTTCAGATCCTCTTGCACCAGGCTGCCTGGGCACTGCCATGCTCCTGCATTGATGATAAGGGACTGAACCTCTGAGGCTGTAAGCCAACCCTAGTTAAATGTGGTCCTTATAAGAGTTGTCTTGGTCATGGTGTCTCTTCACAGCAACAAAACCCTAACTAGGACTTTCCCTATATCTAAAACTATTTAAAACTAGAAATAGTTCTGGTCCTAAGCATTTGGAATAAGTATGCTCAACAGTACATGGGTTTAGCCCAGAAACAGCATGATAATTACTAATATACTTGGTTATGTTTCTGTAATCATATATTGTAGTTTCTTATTTGTGTGTTTCTTGCTATATCTTTTTTCTTATATACATACATACACATATAAAACACATATGCATAATATATGATTAAATTCTTTGTACATTTTTCTCTCAAACTGGCTTAAGAGAAATATGTTCTAATCTGTTACGGTCAGCCTTGAGTTTTTGTTTGTTTGTTTGTTTGATTGGTTTCATTTGTTTTTTTACAAGCATGCTATGTTGTTGTGTAACAAAACTCAAACTCCAGAGCTGACCAGCTCCTGACTTTCCTCCCATATGATTGGATCACCAGCCCTCTGTTTATCTTTCTCTTGTCTTTGGCACACTCCACTGGCTTTTTTTCTTTACCTTTTACACTTTGTAACCCTCAACCTCATACAGAGCTTTACCTGAGTCTTCTCTTCACGATGCTTAACATTTAGGTTGGGAACAGGTGAAATTACAGACTTTAGTTCTTCTGCATTGAGGTTACCAATAGAGTTTACAGGCTTTGGTTCTTCTGTATTGATGGTAGAATTCTGTAAGTGATGAATGTACTTTAGACTTAAAACAGGCAAAAGAAAGTCTTTAAGATGAGAGATAACATGACTCCCATATGAATGTCCCAACTAAATTCTAGTGACTCCTCTCATTTACCTTCCCATGCCCTCTCCTATCCTTTTCCCTTCCTCCCTCTGCCTCCTATGGCTATTTTATTCCCCCTTCTACGAGAGATCCAAGCATCATCCCTTAGGCCTTCCTTCTTGTTTAATTACTTTGGGTCTATGGGGTATAGGATATAATATAGAATATAATATATCCTGTACTTTATGGCAAATATCCACTCACCAGTGAGTACATACCATTCATGTCCTTTTGGGTCATGGTTACTCACTCAGGATAATATTTTCTAGTTCTATCCATTTGCTTGCAGAGTTCATGATGTCCTTGTTCTTAATAGCTGAGTAGTATTCCATTATGTAAATGAATCACAGTTCTTCAGTTGAGGGACATCTGGGTTGTTTCCAGTTTCTGGCTATGACTAATAATGCTGCTACGAACATAGGTGGAACATGTATCCTTGTGGTATGGTGGAACGTCTTTTGGGCATATGCCCAGGAGAGGTATAGCTAGATCATCAAGTAGAACAATTTTCAATTTTCTGAGAAACTGTGAGATTGATTTCCAAAGTGGCTTTTCAAGTTTGCAATCCCCCAGCAATGGGGGAATTTTGCTTGAGTTTTTGATCTTAGCCATTCTGATGGTGTAGGGTGGAATCTCAGGATTGTTTTGATTCGCATTTCTGTGATGACAAAGGATGTTGAACATTTCTTTGTTTCTCAGCCATTCGAGAGTCCTCTATTGAGAGTTCACTGTTTAACTCTGTATTCCATTTTTAAAATTGGTTTTGTTGAATCTTTGTATTGTTCTCCTTGTTTCTAATTGATTAATATCAGTCCTGAGTTTGACTATTTCCCCTCTTTTGTATGTTTGCTTCTTTCCGTTTTAGAGCTTCCAGGTATGCTGTTAAGATACTAGTGTGAGATCTTTCCAATTTCTTTATAAAGTCACTTAGTGCTGTGAATTTTCCTCTTAGAACTGCTTTCATTGTGTCCCATAAGTTTGCATATGCTGTGCCTTCATTTTCATTGAATTCTAGAAAGTCTTGTACATTTATAGCCATCTCTTTCTTTAGGTTTGTGAAGTTTCTTCTATGATTTTGCTGAAGCTGTTTTCTGGCCTTTTGAACTGGGAATCTTCACATTCTTATATTCCTATTATTCTTAGGTTCGGCCTTTACATAGTGTCCCAAATTTACTGGATGTTTTGAGATAGAAACTTCTTACATTTGTCATTTCTTTCACCAATGTATCGATTTCTTGTATGGTATCTTCTATGCCTGAGATTCTATTTTCCTTCTCTTGTATTCTAGTGATGCTTGTGTATGTAGTTCTTGTTCTCTTTCCTAGGTTTTCCATCTCCAGGGTTACTTTTTTTTTTCTTTTTCAGAGCTGAGTACCAAATCCAGGGCCTTGCACTTGCTAGGCAAGCGCTCTACCACTGAGCTAAATCCCCAACCCACCAGGGTTACTTTTATTTGTGTTTTCTTTGTTGCTTTTATTTCCATTTATAGGTCTTAGACTGTTTCATTAATTCCCTTCACCTATTTATTTGTAGTTCCTTGTATTTTTTTTAGGGGTTTATTTCCTCTTTAAGGGCTTCTATCTGTTTGAGTTTTCCTGTGTTACTTTAAGGAATTTATTTATATCAACTTTAAAGACTTCTATCATCTTCATGAGACAAGATGCAGTTTTGCTCTTCATGTGTGTTTAGGATATCTAGGGGTTGCTATAGTAGGAGAGCTGGGTGCTGATGGTGCCACATTGCATGGGCTTCTGTTAATTATGTCCTTGTGCCTGCCTTTTGCTATCGAGTTGTTTCTGGTGCTGGCTGGCCTGGTAGTCTCTGGGAGTAGGAAGCCTCTGGAATTGGTTGTCCCATATAGCTGCAGGCCTCCCACAAGGCAGGCAGAGCAGTAGGTGGGGTGGGGGTGCAGATCCTTGATTGCTGGTGGAGCTGTGGACTGAAAGGAAAATAGAGCTCCTGGGCTCCTGGTTGATCAAAATGCTTTTTATTAATGATCACCATGGGATACTTGACATTGGTAATATTTAAAATTTTTAATTTTTCTGTAGTTAAACATGACATTAAGTAGAAATAAAAGCACTATGCCAAATCAAGAGCAATATATTAAAGAAAAGGGTTGTGCATATTTTCCTTAATTTAAAATTTTAATTCATAAAAAAGACAAGAAAATGGTGTAGTGCTATTATTATTAGATATAGGCAAATGTGAAATAGTCAATTAATATTTCTATCTCCCAAAATATTATGATACTTAAAATGTTTTTAATTTACTTTTTGTTTATTCACTTTACATCCAGCTCACTGCTACCTCTTCCCCCTACAATCCTTTCCCCCTCCCCCTCCCCTTCTCCTTTGAGCAGGTAGAGACCCCCTGGGTATCCCCCACCCTGCCACATCAAGTTTCTGTGGGGCTCGGCTCATCCTCCCCCACTGAGGCCAGACAAGGCAGTCCAGCTAGAACATATCCCAGGGATAGGTAATAGCTCTTGAGATAGGCTTCACTCCAGTTATTCCAGACCCATGTGAAGACCAAGGTACAATTCGTGGTTCAATCTCTGAGAGCCCCAATGTTCCAGGTTAGTTGACGCTATTGGTCATCCTGTGGATTGCCTATCTCCATTGGGGGTCCCCAATTCTTTCCCCTATTTTTTCATAAGAGCCCCCCAGCTCCATCCACTGTTTCACTGTGGGTGTCTGCATCTGTCTGAGTCAGCTCCTGGATGGAGCTTCTTAGATGACAGCCATACTAGACTCCTATCTGAAAGCATAACAGAATATAATTAATAGTGTCAGGAATTGGTGTTTGCCCAAGGGATGCATCTCAAGTTGGGCTGGCTATTGGTCATCCATTCCCCCAGTCTCTGCTCCATCCCTATCTCTGTATTTCTTATAGACAGGGTAAATTTTGTGTCAAAAGTTTTGTGGGTGGGTTTGTGTCCTTATTGCTACAATTGGAATTCCTGCCTGGCTACAGAAGGTGCCTCTTCCAGTTCCATACCCCCAATGCCGTGAGTCACAGCTAAGGTCACCCCCATTGATTCTTGGGCACCTCACTTATCCCAGGTCTGTCATGACCCCCCCACCTTCTCACCCTCATTAGGCCCAAATTTCCATTCATTCTCATGTCCATCTGGCCATCTCTTTTGTCTCTTCCCACACTTGATCCTGACAAACCCCCCCCCCGTACCCCATCCCTGTCCCTATCCCCTCTCCCACCCAGCTCCCATTCTTTGTCTGTCTTTTATGACTATTTTATTCCCCCTTCTAAGTAAGATTCAAGTATCGTCACTTGGGCCTTCTTTCTTGTTTAGCTTCTCTGGGTCATTGGAGTGTAATCTGGTTATCTTGTAATGTTTCGGTTAGTGCCCACTTACAAGTGAGTACACACCACGCATGCCATTTTGGGACTGAATTACTGCACTCAGGTTCCATCTAATTGCCTGCAAAATGGCTTTGTTTTTAAAAGTCAAGTAGTATTTCATTGAGTAGATGTACCACATTTTCTTTATCTACTCTTTAGTTGAGGGCCATCTAGTTTGTTTCCAGTTTCTGGCCTTTACAAATAAAGCTTCTCTGAATGTAGGTGAGCAAGTGCCCTTGTGGGGTGGCAGACACCTTTAGGGTGCATGCTCCTCAGGAGTGCTATAGCTGGGTCTTGAGGTAGAACTATTCTGAGTTCTCTGAAAAACCACCAAACTGATTTCCACAGTGGTTGTAGTAGTTTGCACTCCCACCAACAATGGAGGAGTGTTTCCCCTAGCTCCACAGCCTTGCCAGCATGTACTATCACTTGAGTTTTTGATCTTAGCCATTCTGATTGAGAATCTCTGTGCTATTTTGATTTGTACTCCCTGATGACTAAGGATCTTGAGCATTTCTTTAAGCACTTCTTGGCCATTTGAGATTCCTCTGTTGAGAATTTTGTTTAGGTCTGTACCCCATTTTTTAAAAAGATTTATGTCTATGAACACATACTCTTTTTTTAAAAGATTTATTTATTTTATGTATACAAGTACACTGTAGCTGTCTTCAGACCAGAAGAGGGCATCGAATCCCTTTACAGATGGTTGTGAGCCACCATGTGGTTGCTGGGAATCGAACTCAGGACCTCTGGAAGAGTAGTCAGTGCTCTTAACTGCTGAGCCATCTCTCCAGCCCCTGTACCCCATTTTTAATTGGGTTATTTGGGTTGTTGATGTCTAACTTCTGAAGATCTTTATACATTTTGAGTATTATCCCTCTGTCAGATGTAGGGTTGGGGAAGATCCTTTGCCAACCCATAAGCTGTTATTTTGTCCTATGAACAGTATCCTTGGTCTTATATAAGCTTTGCAGTTTCATGGGGTACCATTAAACAATTGTTGATCTTAGAGCCAGAGCCATTAGTGTTCTATTCAGGAAACTGTCTTCTGTACCATTGTATTCGAGGCTATTTCCACTTTCTCTTCTATGAGATTTAGTGTATCTGGTTTTATGTTGAGGTCCTTGATCTACTTGGACTTGAGTTTTGTGCAGAGTAATACATATGGATCTATTTGCATTCTCCTACATGCAGATGTCCAGTTAGACTAGCACCATTTGTTGAAGATGCTTTCTTTTTCTCATTGTATAAGCCATATTGGCTTCTGTATCAAAAATGAAGTGTCCATAGGTGTTTTGGTGTCTGGGTCTTTGATTCTTTCCATTTATCAGTGTGTTTGTTTCTGTGCTAGTACCATGCAGTTTTAATCACTATTGCTCTGTAGCACAGCTTGAGGTCAGGGATGGTGATTCTTCCCAAAGTTCTTTGATTGTTCAAAATTATTTTGGCTATTTTTTTATTTCCCATGTGATGTTTAGAATTTCTCTTCCAAGGTCTAGAAAAGATTATGTTGGAATTTTGAGGGGGGTTGCATTGAATATATAGGTCGCTTTTGGTAGATGGCCATTTTCATCATTTAATCCTACCTATCCATTAGCATGGGAGACCTGTCCATCTTCTGATATTCTCTTCAATTTCTTTCTTCAGGGACTTGAAGTTCTTGTCATAAAGATCTTTCACATACCTAGTTGGAGTTATACTAAGATATTTTATATTTTTCATAGCTATTGTAAAGGTCCTTGTTTCTCACATTTTTTTGGTATAAACGAGGGCTTCTGATTTTTTTTTTGAGTTAATTTTGTATCTAGCCACTTTGCTGAAGGTGTTTATCAGCTGCTAGAGTTCTCTGGAGAATTTTTTTGGGTCACTTATGTATATTCTTATATCATCTGCAAATATCAATACTTTGACTTCTTCCTTTTCAATTTGTATTCCCTTGATCTCTTTTAGTTGTCTTATTTCTCTAGATAGAACTGTAAGTACTATATTGAATAGATAGCAAGAAAGTAGGCAGCCTTGTTCCTGATTTTAGTGGAATTGCTTTAAGTTTCTTTCCATTTGATGTAGGTCATTGGCTTGCTGTATATTGCTTTAATTATGTTTAGGTATGAGCCTTGCCTCCCTGATCTCTCTAATACAGTTAATATGAAGGGATGCTGAATTTTGTCAAAGGCTTTTAGCATTTACTGAGATGATCATGTGATTCTTTTTTATTTTTTGGTTTCTTTATGTGGTAAATTATTTTGATGGATTTTTGTATATTGAATCATCCCTGAATCCCTGGGATGAATCCTACTTGATTATGGCAGATGATGTTCCTGGATTAGGTTTGTGAGTATTTTATTGAGTATATCTGCATCAATGTTCATAAAAGAAATCAGTCTGAAGTTCTCTTTCTTTGTTGAGTCTTTGTGTGGTTTAGCTATCAGGATGACCATGACTTCATAGAATGAGTTTGGCAATGTTCCTTCTGTTTCTATTTTGTGGAATAGTTTAAGGAATTAAACTATTAAGTATTAGCTCTTCTTTGAAAGTCCTGTAGAATTCTGCACTAAAACCATCTGGGCCTTCAGTTCTGTTTTGTTTTTTGTTGGGAGGCTTTTAATGACTGCTTCTATTTCTTTAGGGGTTATAGAGCTATTTAAGTAGTTTACCTGATCTTTATTTAACTTTGTTAAATGTTATCTGTCTAGAAAATCATTCATTTCAGTAAGAATTCCCAATTTTGAGGAGTATAGGCTTTTGAAGTAAGACCTAATAATTGTTTGAATACTTTAAGTACTATAGTACTCAAAGACTATATTGAATAGATAGGAAGAGAATGGGCAGCCTTGTCTTGTCCCCGATTTTAGTGGAACTGCTTTACGTTTCTAAAAGTTCTCAGTGTCCATTGTTATGTCTCCCTTTCCATATCTGATTTTGCTTTTTTGAATACTGTCTCTCTGTCTTTTGGTTATTTTATCTAAGTGTTTGTTTATCCTGTACATTATCTCAAAGAAACTTAGCTCTTTTGCATTGATTATTTGTATTGTTTTGTTTCTAACTGATCAGTTTCAGCTCTCACTTTTATTATTTCCTGATTTCCACTCCTATTTTGTGTGTTTACTTCTTTATTTCTGGAGAATTTAAGTATATTTTTAAATTGCTGCTATGAATCTTTCTAATTCTTCTATGGAAGTACTTATGCTATGACCTTTCCTATCAGCACTATTTTCATTGTATGTCATCAATGGGTATGTTGTGCCTTAATTTTCTAGAAAATCTTTAATTTCTTTCTTTATTTTTCCCTGACCTGGATATCATTGAGTAAAGAGTTATTCAATTTTCATGATTGTGTAGACTTTCTGGTATTTCTGTTGTTGAAGTTCAGCTTTACTCTATGGTAGTCTAAGAAGATATAGGGTATTATTTCAATTTTCTCGTATCTTTGTGATGGTCACAAAGCAACCAAATGGTCAATTTTGGAGAACAATCTTTGAGGTGCTGAGAAGAAAGTATATTCCTTTGCGTTTGGGTAAAATATTGGTGAATAATGACCAGTGATTATTGATTCCTGTTATTTTGATGTTGGTGATCTCTCTCTCTCTCTCTCTCTCTCTCTCTCTCTCTCTCTCTCTCTCTCTCTCTCTGCATGTATGTATTTATGTATTTATGTATTTATGTATGTATGTATGTATGTATGTATATGTTTGTGTGCTTCCTTTGGTTTTGTTTGCAAGGAGTTACTTATTTCTTGTCTTTTCTTGGATGTAGTTATTCTCCTTTAGTTAGAGTTTTCTTTCTAGTATTTTCTGTAGGACTTGATTTGTAAATATATATTGTATGAATTTGGATGTGTCTTAAAATATCTTCTTTTTTCTATGTATATGATTGACAGTTTTGCTGGGTATAGTAGTCTAGGTTGGCATCTGTGGTTTCTTTTTTCCTTTTTCTTTTGCTTTCTCTCTCTTTTTTTAAAAAGAGATTACAAGGTATCTGTCTAGTCCCTCCTAGCTTTTAGAGTTTCTGTTGAGAAATTGGGTATAATTCTGATAGGTCTGCCTTTGTATGTTACCTGGTCTTTTGCCCTTGCTGTTTTTAATATTCTTTGTTCTGTAGATTTTGAGTCTCAATTATTATGTGACAGGAGAATTTTCACTTCTGGTCTAGTCTAATTGGTGTTCCACAAGTTTCTTGAATATTTTTAAGCATCTCTTTCTTTAGGCTGGGAAAGTTTTCTTCTATGATTTTGTTGAAAATGTTTAATGGGCCTTGGAGCTGGCACTCTTTACCTTCTTCTAGCCTATTATTCTTAGGCTACATCTTTTCATGGTATCCCAGATTTCCTGGATGCTTTGTGTCAGGAATTTTTTATATTTAACATTCCTTTGCCTGATATATCTGTTTCTTCTGTCTTGTATGTATCTTCTATGCCTGAGACCTTCTCTTCTGTCTCTTGTATTCTGTTGGTGATGCTTGCATCTGCTGTTCCTGTTTTCTTCCCTAGGTTTTCCATCTCCAGGATTCCCTCAGTTTGTGTTTTCTTTATTGCTTCTATTTCCACTTTCAGGTCTTGTACTGTTTCATTTATCCCCTTCACCTGTTTGGTTATATTTTCCTGTATTTCTTTAAAGGATTTATTCATTTCCTTTTAATAGGCCTCTATCATCTTTATAAGATTGGATTTAATATCCTTTGCTTGTGCTTCCATTGTGCTAATATATCCAGTGCTTGCTGATGTAGGGTAGTTGTATCTTCCCTTTCATATTACCACAAAGGTAATATCTTATTCTTTTCATTTTATGATATACATATACTACTTTAAAATTTTGTTCATTCGTCTATAACATCTCAGACATATCACTTGATTTTCTGTTTTGCAATCAATTATAATGTTACCATAAATAATACTACTCATGTGTACTGACTGATTATGCGTGTCAACTTGACATAAGCTGAGGTTATCACAGAGAAAGGAGCCTCAGTTGAGGAAATGCCTCCATGAGACCCAGCTGCAAGGCAGTTTTTCAACTAGTGATCAAGTGGGGAGGACTCAGACTATTGTTGGGTAGCTGTCTCTGGGCTGGTAGTCTTGGGTTATATAAGACAGCAAGCTGAGAAAGCCAGGGGAAGCAAGCCAGTAAGTAATATCTCTCCATTGCCTCTGCATCAGTTTCTGCTTCCTGCCCTGTGTGAGTTTTAGTGCTGACTTCCTTTGGTGATGAACAGCAATGTGAATGTGTAAGCTGAATAAACCCTTTCCTTCTCAACTTGCTTCTTGGTCATGATGTTGTGCAGGAATAGAAACCCTGACTAAGATATCATGTTTGATATAATGACCTTAATTCCTTTGGATTAGAGAAACCAGTGAAGTTAACTGAAGTATATAGCAATTCTACTTAAAAAATATTTTAGTGAGCCTTCATACCATTGTGGGCAGAGAAGTAGCAGAAGAATGGAGGTCCACTGGGGATAGCAGACTGCTCAGGGCTACACAACCTCTACTTGATGGCTAGACTTCATTCTTATTGACATTTGTTAATTTTTGTCTGTTTGATAACAAGTATTTTTACTGTAAAGAGATGATTTTGTGGTTTCAATTTGATTTAATCTGATAATCCATGAGTGAAGCCAGTATTATTTCCCATATACCTGTTGGCTATTTGTTTTATCATCTTAAAGAAAATGGCACTTCAGATCACTGGGCCACTATATCAGAAATTTATATGAGAAATTTACAACTATCTTCTTTCATTCTGTTACTGTGTAGATTATACCTTTTGTTATTCAGAGAGAAGTTTTGTAGTTTGCTTTTGTTGATTGTGTTCCTTTGTGGGCCTTGACCATCTGTATGGTCCCTGACTGTTCCTGTCGAGGTAGGTATTTTCTTAGTCTAATTGTTTTAGGGTCTTAGTCAAAACTCTATGTACAAATACATTGATATATACTGATACTTTTCTAATAGTTTCAAGTTTTGAATGCTGGTTCTTAATCTACTTCATATTGATTGTTTTGTTTATGAATGGTAAAAAGGAGAGCTATGGATTTTCTCAGTACTGTGTATTGAGGGATAGAACTTTTTCCAAGTGTACTTGCAGCAATTTGCAGAAATTCAATGGCTTGTAAATATATGGGCAAACATTATAATTTTACATTCTGTTCCACTGACTTGTATTTCTATCTGCCTTTATGCTGGTAGTTGCTTTGAAGTCAGGCATTGTGATATTGCTCTCTCTGATTTTTAATATTCAGTATTATTTTGTCCATTCTTGGTTTCTATACTGGCTCATTTTAGGTCAACTAGACACAAGCCACAGTCACCAGAAAGGAAAATGCCTCCATGGGATCCAGCTGTAAGGCACTTTCTCAATTAGTGATCAACGGGGGAGGCCCAGTCTATTATGGGTAATGCCATCCCTTGGGCTGGTGGTCCTAGGTTCTATAAGAAAGCATCCTGGGTGGTTTCATCTAGTCTGAAGATGGAGACTGCTAAAAACAAGGGGCAGTGCCTGTGAGGTTATATGAAGATTAAATGAAGTGGAGCAGCACAGAAAATGTTGAAGGCCAGATGTCTAGTCAACCAAGCACATCTTTTGCAAACACTC